>NW_022900926.1:18701843-18718461 GCF_012274545.1 Fukomys damarensis | reverse complement strand
AAAAAAACCAACACACACACACACACACACACACAAGCTCATGTATTTATACACCTGAGCTAAAGGGTAAACTTCATGTGAAAAAAGGTTAAAATGTAAGGGTAAAGCTACAAAGCAATTGATACCAAAGCACCTTGGGGTCTTATGAAAGTGAGAAATAGATGGGAAACTGTGGCAAGCGTTAGGTCTGAGTTGATTACTGCTAAGCATTAGGTACGGACACTAAAACACCTAATTTCTTAGCTTAGCTTTTTACTTTAGTTGACAGGAGTTGGTATCTTGTACTCCAAATTATGAAATAGCTGCGCATCTAAAAAGAGATCTATTCACTTTACTAAACTTTGCAATACCTTTGCTTTTATATACTTTCCTCTAATTTCAAGAAAAGGTGTTACTCTGATCCATTAGTCTCTTTTTCACAGCATTATTTTTAGGTTATATTTATCTCATGAGAAATAAAAGGAAGATTATGAAAACAACTTCAGGGTCTGAAAAATTGTTGTGAGGGGATTAAACTGCATGCCATAGTATAGTGAATTGAACATTACATAGAAGTCTGTGTACTAATATGGAAATTGAGATTATAGTAACTAGTTACTCTACAGACACTCAAGTCATTATTCATCTTTCCGAAGGCACTATATATTTATATATATTATATATACATGTAACACATATTATATATATATATATATAGGCACATATATGTATATGTGTATATAATGATTTTCTTATATATTTATTATAATAGGAAGATAACACGAGATCTACTCCTTTAATAAACTATTAAGTATATAATAAATATTTGTACCTGATGAGTAACCACTCCAAATAGCCTGTCATCTTGCCCTTGGTAGCCACCATTCTGCTTTCCACCTGTGTGTAGAAGCACTTTAGATGTGAAAATTCAGGGCAGGGTCTCTGCTCGTATCATAAAAGGAGTTTATTAATTTGATTTTTAGATGCATTTTGTGTACATTTAGTATACATATTTATACAACAATCGGATGAGCAAATAAGTGTCTGCTGAAATTCCTTCTAAATTGCATTTCTCCAGAATGGTAAATCATGCCTTCATCTAAGTAACGAACCTTTCTCTGGTTGCCTGCTCCATGTTTTCATTTTGTAGTATTTCTATGCTAAAGGCATTAAAAATAATAATGACTGTCTTAGTTGCTAAAAACTATGTCTAATAATTATCATCTCCTCAAATTATGACTGAATACTTTGACTTTCTGTTGCCTCCAAAGCAGAGGAAACGTGGAGTCAGACTTGAACCTACCTGGTGTGTTTCCTACGATGCCTCTTACTCCTTAGGTTCCTAGCGATATTATAATCCGTTCTCTCCCCTCTTTACCTACTAATATCTGGTCTCAGAATGAGACTCAAATATACCACATTCAGAAATGTTTTATTTAAACATTTGTGCTATTCTTCTCAGAGATATTTGTATTTTGTGAATTTCAATTTAATCATGGAATGAAGCTTGTGGCATCATGATGGATGAGGCATTATTTTGAAGAAATAATGGTTTTCCTAGTGCTTCAGAAATAGCAGCATATTCAGACATTACCTATTCCTAAAGTGAATGTTTCAGAGGACGTACAAAACTTTTTATGAGAGAGGTGAAAAAGTAAAGGTCAAAAAAATGCTCAAATTGAATGCGACAGAAGCATGTGTAAGAGAACTGTAACACAATGGTAAACATAGTTTTTTTTTTTTTTAATCTTGGAACATTTCCCTTCTGCATAAATATTAAGTACAGTAGATCATGAGGTGCAATTTAAAACTGTCAATCATTTGTATGTCTTCCACAACATATTTATTGCAAAGAACAAAGTTTTGTTTTCAATTACTTAAAATAGGGCTTGAATAAATTTTTTTCAATAAATTACTATTAGAAAAAAATTGGTTTTGCAGAAGGTCATTGCATCCTTCTCATTTTAGACCAAGTCTAGAAAATCTAAAATTTCCCTGCTTTTGCATGATTTTCACTGCAGAATTACTCAGCAGAAATTGCACACCTGGCTCTTTGCCTGTGTACCTGATATTATCTCAGGATAAATTACATAAATTAAAGACAGATATAGAGAGGGTATTTTTAAATCCAAAAGAACAGAACACATAAATATATCCAAGTCAACAAAAGGATAAAAGATAACAGGCATCCGCAGTCCTAGCATCAGCAGTCCTAAAATAGGAAATGAACAAAATAATAACAATGTAAAACAAATAATTGGAAATGTATAAATTAATAAATAAAATGCATAGATTAAAAATAAAAAAATGTATTGTATAGGCCCAGAAGAATATTAAAATTATCTTCTTTTTTCTATTCCATAAGTGAGATTTTGATCATACTTTATCAGTTTTGTGTAGAATTGAAGATTATTATATATTTAATAGATCATATTTCTATAAATCATTTTTTCATCTATGTATCCCTCTTGTGTCATTCTCCAATTTCCTGTCACTGGATCTCTCCTTTGATCTGTTGAAATTATTACTTTACTGTGAGAACCATACCTTCTTGTTCACCATGTTGCATACTGCTCAATGATGAGAGTCAACTTGTACAAGATGGATTCCTTTTAAAGTACTTTTCTCTCCCTTTTGAAGATTCCAGGCAGCTCTAGAGAAATGGAGGATAACAGTATTCAAAATGAATGACCCTTCATGACAGAGAGATGCAGTCTGAAGTTTGGATGTCATCCGTTGGTCACACCAGGAGAAACACAAATTCTGAGGATAGAGAAGCTGGAGGCTGATATCTGGCCAGATGATGTCCGAGTTAGACCCCAGTGCCCATCATGCCAGGGAGCATAGCATTCCCTATTACAGAGCCTTAGAACTAGAATCCAAAAAAGGAGAAATTCAAAATATATCCTATTTGTTGTGGGTACAACTAACACAAAAGCATTGCTAAATTAATGAAAAATATTAGTACTTATCTTTACTCAATAACAAGCTTCCTAATCAACACTGTAAAAGGTATGCCAGTTGTTCTTACATTTTTACTTGACACGAAACTTCTTTTCTTTTTCTTCCTTTTTTTTTGGTACCAGGGATCAAACTCGGGATCTTGAGATTATGAAGAAGGCAGTGAAAACACTGACCTAAATCCCTGGCCCATGAAACTTCTTTTCTTATAAAAATTATCTTATAAGCTAGTTTCCTGTTTTTGGAAGCATGACAGATGTTTAATATATACATATATATGTATATATATATATATATATTTAATATATATTAATTAACAAAATATAGAAAATATACATAGTTACTAGATAGTGATGAAAATAAAGGAAACAAGCTTATTTAATTATAGACCAATGTCATTTAAAAATCTGTAGAATGAGATAACTGATATTGTGAAATGGGAAGAAAAGGGCTAAAGGTGTAGGGAAAGTGGGAAGGGTAGGGGAAAGGTAATAAGGGAAAAAATATGAGAAAATGCAAAAATGGAAATAAACTGTTTGTAAATGTGGCGGGGAGGAGGGGATGAAGGGAGGGCAGGGACAAGGGGAAAAAATGAGAACCAAGACCTGTCATGTAAAGGTACAGAATGCCAATAATGAATGTAAGTGTACTGTATACCTAAAATGTACCAATAAATTCAATAAAAGGAAATAAAATCTGTAGAGAAATACTGTGTAAAGTAAAAAAAAAATAGTAACTTAACAAATATTTTGAAGGTAAACTATTATGAAGGTGAATTTATATCCAGAACACTTGATTTTTTAAATGTTGAGTAATCTATGAACATAATGAAGAAAAGTAATAGACTGAAGGCGACCATGATTACTTCTGAACAATACTGAAAAATAAAGCGTTAATAAAATTCAACATCCGTTAATGATTTTTAAATACTCAATAAATGTCTATTTTCTTATTCTGAAGTTATATCCTAGTCACAAAGTCATTATTTTACTTAAGGAAAAATTTACAGGCATATTCAACAAAAATCAGAAAAAAAATCTACTCTATCATTTTATTGCAGGACTTTGTCAGCGAGGCCAGGAAGATTAAATAAAGCTATAAGAATAAAACAAGAAAATCCAAGTATACATATCTCCCTTTGAAGTTGCCCTAGATTGTGTTCATCAAGAATTAGGTATAAGTGAAGAAGTTTGCACTTAGGACATTTTGGTGGGTATACTTTGAGAATCGGCACTTGTTAGAAGGCCAATGAAAGAATATGGGGCTTAATCCACATCCACAGTATTTTAAGTGCAATTTCTCACTAAAAAGAGCACTTGCAAGGATCTCCTTTTGGATGAAAAACAATTCGAAGAACAAGACTCAGCTCTGCGGAATCATCTCCCAACACTCTCAGTAGCTGGATTAGTGAATCTGAACAGGAAAATCTGAGAGACATGACAGTAAATTTATTACACAGTTAATATGCTAGTGCACTTGAAAAACCCCAGAAAAATGAAGTAATTCTCCAATAAAGGATAATATTCAGTTTCCATCATAGTAAGAGGGAACAAAATCAAACTGCACTGGGAGCAGTTTCTTCCCTGTCGAAATGGCAAAAATATATCCTTGATAAAATATCCACACGCACTGCTGGTGAGAATGTAGACTAGTAACAGTCATTATAAAGGAAGAAGTCGCCAGTATGTAAAATACATGTTTATGTGTTTTGCCTAACTAATTGCTTCTAGGATTCTAGCTTATGTACGAATCCACATGCAGAAATTTATTAAATTGAATATTATTTGCAGATATAAAATATCAAAAATAGGGGAGTGGAAGGTCTGGGGAAGCAAGAAGAATTAAGATGTGTTACATATGTTTACCAACTCCCAATGATGAATGAATTTATTATATATTGATGTGCATTGATTTTTTAAAATGCAAACCTTACCTCTACTTTTATTTTTTTTTCAGCTTTAATTGAGTTTATTGGTACATTTTAGGGAAACAGTACAGTTACATTCATTGTTGGGATCTTGTACCTCTACATGACAGGTCTTAGTTCTCATTTTTTCCCCTTACCTCTGCCCTCCCTTCACCCCCTCCTCCCCTCCCCATCTACAAACACTTTATTTTCATCTTTTCATTCTCTCACATTTTTTTCTTTTCCCTTTTTACTCTTCCCCTACCCATCCCACCTTCCCTACACCTTTAGCTCCTTTCTTCCCATTTCTAAATGTCAACATTTATGTGTAAGAATGGACGGAAAATATAAAAATACACAGTAATTTATTTTGCAAAAAGAAATAGGAATTTTAGATTATAAAATGAAAGAAATCAGGGGTAAGGGGAAAAAATGAGAATCAAGACTTGTCATGTAGAGGTACAAGATCCCAACAATGAATGTAACTGTACTGTATCCCTAAAATGTGCCAATAAACTCAATTAAAGCTGAAAAAAAAAGAATCAAGATATATCATGTATAGGTACAAATTCCCAATGATGAATGTCATCACATAATATACCTAAATGTACCAATAAACAATTAATTAAAAAAAATGAAAGAAATCAGATAAAAATGAGGTTGAAGGAATCAAGAATCTGTTAAGCATATTTTTAATTGTGGTACTGATTTTTGAAGCCATGTAAAAGTTTACAAAAAAAACAAATAAAATCTTTATCTTAGAATAAAAAAGGATAAGTGGCTATGCTTCCTATGACTAAAGAAGAACTAATCCGGGTAACATTGTTATGCATATTTGGTCCATAGTGAAGACAAAAGACTAAAAAATGCGATAATTATTATCAAATGTTAGTTAGCATTTTAATTTTTATCATAGTATCATCTTACTCTTGAGGCTGCATTCCATATATTAAAAGAATGAGACAATAACAAAACCTAATACCCACATTTTTCAGTATTTGAAAAGTGAAATTATAAAGAAACAGAAAGACCCCTGTATATTACATTGAAATTGCAGGGATCAATTTGACAGGAAGATGCAGAAATATATTTTCTAGCTCAGAATGCTGGAAGGGGCTAGAAGTATAAATAAGAACATATAGGATCAAGTTATTGGCTTCTAAATACCATTCCCACTAAAGAAACCATAACTCTTCCAGGGAAAAATGGTTGATAAGAATCCTGAGATGAAGAATATGCAAGAGAAGACTGGAAAGTACCAGAAAGTAATTTAATGCTCAAAGAATGATTTAAACATATCAAAAATACAGAGGTTTCCTTCAAGGGGGATCAAACTGGTCAATTCTAGGATAATTCGAACAAAAAACTATACTGGTACCACTTATTTATAACTAATCTATTGGTAGTATATTTTAGTTCAAAGATCATAGCCAAATTACAAAAAAGTCCTGTGCATTCATACATTTATAAATATAGAACAAGAGAAAGATTTTCCAAACAATATAATTCTGTTCAAAAATGTGCAGAAATTAAAGCATAGAAGATAAAGAAATGAACACATCATATTATTAATTGATTTAGACATTTTCATCAGTGAATGCGAATGCTAAAGTCCATGGAATCAAAGTTTGTGAGAAGTAATATATTTTATAGATCTAATAATGTGTCCACAAAATAATTACATAATATAAAATAGCAATTTTGTAGAGAAAAATAGCAATTTAATGCAGAAGAAAACTGCCAGAATCTACCATAAAACTGTGATCCAAGTTAACATTCTCTGTAATATGAAATACAGCAATAATGATTATGAAGTAACAAGTTTTATTACGTGAAATTAAACCAGCAAAGACAAAATCCATACTGGTAACATTATTTTAACACTTGCTTGGAGAGTAATACTTCAAGGACATTTGTTGATTCACTCAATATATGAATGCCATTATATAGTAGTTATGGATTTTCTGTTGTCTCATTAAATTGCAGTACAGATGAAAACCAAGGACAAGAGAGGAAATCCAGCCACATTTCTTCCATTAATAACTAACCCACTTCTGCTGTAACAACTATAATCTATTCGTGATGGCTCCACATCTTATCATTACAATGGCAAAATCCATCATGAATTTTGGAAGAGATATTCAAATACTAACATATATGCATATATATGCAATGCATGTGTGTATGATCTATGTGGTATCTTTATACATTACAACTTTAGTTATAGAAATGCAAAAGTTCCTACTCAATAAATAAATCAATGAAAAATAAGTTTTTAAGAAGAATAAATTTTTTATATATTCTTAATTTCTAGAGGGAAATTAGATTTCCATAAACTGAAGAACCTATGCCTTACACAATCAATAACACCCTTGCTCTTTTCAAAAGTGACACAAAATAAAACAAAAATTCAGAAAGCCATATGGCTCAATTACAGAAACTGAACCATGATGAATACAATGAAAGAATAATTCATTCTACAAATGGTGAGAAAAGCAATGGAACAAAGGTTTCAAAGAGGGAGCTACTTATGAACTTGTCCTCTGGAGGCCAGAAATAGGTAGCTGCTGGTAAGGTATGAGAAGAGTAGAGGCAAAACTCTAAGGGGTCCTGTCACCTCTACATGTATAGTCTGTAGCCATTGTTGGTCACCTGTAAAAATATTCACAGAGCAAGAAAAAGAAAAGACAAATGATGTCTATCTATCATATCCTCTCACCAGGAATATCTTCAGAGAGTAGTGGATGCTGCTTCACTTTTGCCTCACAAATCATATGTAAATTTTCTTTTGTCCTACTTTAGTGATAACAATTCAGAAAAATGGAATCCCTGGATACACTTTGGATTTAACAAGTTAACAAAGTACAAACCCACCAAGCCCAGTCCGATCAGTTAGGCACCAACACACCCTTCCTTTAAGTATATTTCACTTCTACCTGAAGACAATAGCAATTTCATTAAATTTGTTGATTTGCTTTGTGATCCAGAATATGCTATATTCTGGTGAAGTTTTCATGAGTGCTTGAAAATACAGTGATACATTGGTTTAAGAACACAATTCATTCCAATTCTCGAAAAGATGACCACATTCCTTCAGGAAAGAGCACCATGGTCTTGTTCATTATCCAATGCATTATCCAATGAAGAGTTCCCAAACAAGAACAAAATTTTGCAAATGTATCCGAACTGTTTCCAAATAAAAGCATTTGTGAATGGAAGTACCATTGTAATGTCTGTTCTGCGGTTGCACGGAGTTTTAGGTGTTTTAGTTACTATAATTTCTTCCATATCAAAGCTAATTTTGTTTGGTTTTCTGCCAACTGCTCTGTACTCTGTTGTTTCGTTTTTGTTATCATTTAGATTTAAAATGTTGTATGACAGCCTTATGTGTCTGGAAGGTAATTGGATCATGAAGGTAGTATAATCATCAGTGAAGAAGTTCACTGATGAGTTAATAGCTGTTTTAAGAAGTTCAGTGTGGTTAGAGATGAGTCCCCGGAAGTGTGATCTGGAAGGATATAGCTGCTTTTCCAGCTCCTCCCATGTATTTCTGTCTCTTGGCTGCCATGAACTGAGAATCTTTTCCTCTACCATGCTCTTCTACCACCCTGTTTCTGCCTTGGAGCCTGCTGACCATGAAGTGAAACTGTGAAACATTAGGTATTGTAGGCCAGTATTGGAAAAGTGACTAAAACAAGTTTTGGTACCAGGATTCAGATTATTGTTGTGACTATACCTGACTATGTAGTTCAGAAGATTTTGGAACGGATTTACAGGAGATTTGGAAAGGTTTACAGATGCTGGCTAGAGAATCCCTGGAATGCTGTAACCCAAGCTTAAAGGTAAATTCTGGTTGGAGCTTAAAAGATCAGAATCCTGATAGAAATGGAAACAGTAAAGGTTGGGCTCAGACAGTTTCAGTTAGGAAAAAGGACATCACTGACATTTGGAATATAAGATATTTCTGTTTCAACCTGACAAAAATTAGTTTTCGTTTTTCCCATGACCTGAGAGGTTAATTGTAGTGGAATAATTAATCTCATAAAAACAATTTCAAATCAGTCCAATATTCAGGCTGTGGAATGGGTACTGCTGGCTGCTGACTGCCAAATCTACAGTGAAAATAAAGAGCAAAAACCAAATGTGAAAAGTTCACAATTTCATCAGAAAGGAAGCATCTGTAAAGTTGGGGCCATGGAGATCCTAGTGGGTGAAAGAATCAGCATTATTGGACTGGAGGTTCCATTTGACCCAGCCATCCCTCTGTTGGGTATCTTTCCAAGAGAACTAAAAGAATCATATCACAGAGAAGTATGTGCACCCATGTTTATAGCGGCACAGTTTGTAATAGCTAAATCTTGGAAACAACCTATTTGCCCATCCGTTGGAAACTGGATAAAGAAGACTCAGACAGTTTCAGTTAGGAAAAAGGACATCACTGACATTTGGAATATAAGATATTTCTGTTTCAACCTGACAAAAATTAGTTTTCGTTTTTCCCATGACCTGAGAGGTTAATTGTAGTGGAATAATTAATCTCATAAAAACAATTTCAAATCAGTCCAATATTCAGGCTGTGGAATGGGTACTGCTGGCTGCTGACTGCCAAATCTACAGTGAAAATAAAGAGCAAAAACCAAATGTGAAAAGTTCACAATTTCATCAGAAAGGAAGCATCTGTAAAGTTGGGGCCATGGAGATCCTAGTGGGTGAAAGAATCAGCATTATAAGAAAGCCAAGTTCTTTGTATTGGGATATTAGGAAAGATGGTTTGAGGGCATCGCAGGATTCAGCAAGATACCAAATGGGCAGGGCACATGGGTACAAAATGGTAACGGTTTCATTTGAGAAGAAAGCACATGAGATCCCTGATCAAGAATTGCCTAGAAAATTGGTTTCCTCAAATATGTTCTAGTACTCAGCTACCTGGACACTTAGTTGCTACAGTCATGATGGGGGAGGTGCTGACTATTGCACTATTGCTTGAGTTGGGAGCTGGCCTTCATGTGCTAATTTTCCAGACATATATAATGAAAGTCGTAGGGTCATGGAGGCTTCCACTTAGATTAAAAAAGGATTGAAATCCAGATAGGCTCATCCTGAGTTGGCAGTCTATGAAACTGTAAGTGTGAAGCAAAAGTGTAATACAGACCTCAGAAATTTGGAGATGCCAGAGACATGGAATATTTGGCGGAGAAAAACAGGCAGTGAGCTATCTCAAGAGAAAGGTCATGGGGGATGCCCATGTAGCTTACAATTTGCCACAACTTGATCCATGTGCTGGACATGGAATTGTAGAAATTAATGTTTGCCCTGATAGGTTTTGGTCTTTGTTTTTGTCACTTCCTATTTTCTCTTTTTGGAATGGGAATGTTTACACTTTGCAATTGTATGTTGGAAGTAATTAACTTTCTTTTTGATTTTACAGGTGCTCAAAGCCAAGAGTTTGCCTTGAGTCTCAGTGGTAACTTTCAATTTGGAGATTTCAGCTGCGCTGGAACTACTAAGACTTTGGGGACTCTTATGGATATACTAAATGCATTTTGCACAATGTGATCACTATATTTGTTTTGGGTGCCAGGGGTGGAATGTTATGGTTTAGATATAAAGTGTCCCCTGAAATTTGTTAAGTAAATATGTTAAATTTGTTAAAAAAAATATATATAAGCATATATATTTACATATCTATACATTGTAAGATATGTGGATGCTAAAAAGAAATTAGTCTTGCAAAATCTATTTCTCCCTTGTACTGAAACTAGAAAAATTAGTTCAGAAATATTTTATTTTGACATAGTGCTAATTAGAAAGCGAGCTCATATTTTTATGATATTTTTATGAATGTCTTCTGTGTTTTCCTCATGTAGGATTCTTGCCTATAGGGCTAAAATTCAAAATACTAAATGAATTACCTTCTTAAGAACATAACTTCATATATATATTAATATTAGTTGTAAATATGCCTATTTATGTATATGTGTGTCCAGTTATATATGCACTTTAATATACACACATATATATATATATATATATATATAATTTGTATACACCTTTTAATACTAAATTTATTGAGACATCATAAGATTAATACAAATTACTTTTGGCCTTTACAATTACAAAAGGTGATCAAAGTGGTGGCCATCAGCTTCCACACATTTATTAGTATGGTAAACTGTTGAAGTCTATACATAATGTATGTTATCGATTTTTTGTATATTATTGAATACTCTCTATATATTCACTGACATTTTATATAGAAAATATGTCATTATAAGTTGTTTTCTTTCAGTTTCCTCCTTTCATCTTTCTACTTCTGTTAATTGGTGTATTCAAAGTGATTTTGATCCATGCTGACAGTTGGTATACAGGAACCATCATTTTCTCTGCAAGCCTAGGAGCTTTTTCTTTACAAAGAATTTTTTCTTTGTGGTTTAAGTATAATCAGTTAATTTCTATATATCTCCTTGGAACAATATTTCAAAAATAAAATATAATATTTGTTATAATATTAATAAAATCTATTTTTGTTGCTTCATATGTTTTGTACATTTTATCTTCATCTTAAGTACAATATATAAATATTTCATTTTTGGATACAGGAAACTATTCAAATATTAGTACAAATGAAGGAGAAAGAAATATTTCCCCACTGATTTCATTTGAATTCTGTGAATGATAAAGCAAATGCTAAAACTAAGGGCTTTATTTACTCTACAACCTGTACAATGCTTAGGTAAAGTTTTACATCCCAACCCATGGGAATGAGCTCCTCTCCAGTGAGCTACACCTTGAGGGAAAAGGGTAACTGAGAAGTTGTTCTTCCTTCTGGTGTTTATCAGCTCTGCTCCAGGGGTAAAAACATAGCATGCACAAGCTAAACAGAGGTCATTCAGAGGTGAGCAAAGTTCATGCGAAGGTAACTCATTCTGTGATAAATTAATCTAAGAAACTTCAGTAAATTTATATTGAGCCCATTCTGACTACCTACATTATAGGACTATCATGAATTGAGTGCTTGTATTTACACACATTCAAAAATAACCTGAACTAACTGAAGTGTTCTTGAAAATAAATTAAAATTTCTCATTAAAGTACTAACATAGCACATCTATCTTACTCAAGATGAAACCTTATCTGTCTTTTGGTGGCAATTATAGATGAGAGATTATTTTTGGTGAACATATTTCTAAAAATACATTCCCAAGCACAAATGCAGTGCATTAATAAGTGAATTGAATAAAATTGAATACGACAGTGCAGCTGTTATATTCATATGCTATGAGTGAAAAAGTAAACTATAGAAAATATATATTTAAATCTAAAAAGTAATGAGGCATGAAATTATGACTTACACTTTCATAGATCCCTAAATCATTATTGAAAACTTCTCTGAAATAGTGCATAAAAACTTATAAACAGTCAGATACATTATGAAGAGACTAATTTGATGTCATTTCTGAACTGATAATTTTGAAGATATAACAGCTCTATATGGTTCTAAAATACTTTATATGTCAAATAGATCAATAGAACTTCACCACATTTCAATAACATTTATAATGCTGGTAACTGGGATTATATTTAACAAAAACAAAACAAATAACAGAGTTCTTAATTTAAGACATTATTTGTGGCTAAATTCAATTGCATTCACCCTAAAATGAGTACTTACAGTTTTCTAAATGATCATTTCAGCCACTAATACCTAGCTTTTTGTTGCCTAAAAACATTAGAAAGCCTGTTTTTTGTTTCCTTTTGGTGATCAGTAACAAATTGTAGACAGGAGACTTTCAGAAGATGAAATGAATCTCGACTTTCAGTTCCACTCTTCATCATTACATCCACTATTCTGTGCTAATTGGTTGTACCTTTTGAAGGAGGTACATAACATTTTATGAGCAACAACAAAAAATCTAGGACTTGTACCTGTCTGAACAGCAGAGTCAGAGGTGCTGCACACATTTTTCACACTGTACAAGACTTCATCTTTCACATTTTCAATTTTATTAGTAGTACATGTCTACTGTAGAGGATGGTTCTATTTATCGTGGTGAGTTGGTACACGTATATAACACATTATTCTTTTAATTTTCATTTCCCTTCCCCGTTTCTCCTTCTCCAGATCCCCTTTCTACTTGGCAATAATCTATTTCTCTATTACATACAGTAAGTCCCCAACTTATGAACACTTGAATTGTGAACTTTCTCAGATACAAATGGACCACTCATACATGTTAACAGATCACAGTAGTTCACACATTTGCTGGACATTGTCCCAGTGTTAGGTAGTATGCTCAGTGTACAGTGCAATAGTGGACAGTAGTACAATACACTTGGGGATTTACTGCATTTGTGTGTATGTGATTTTTATGCTTTTCATTGCACATTTGTGTCAAAGTTATACAAGACTCAGTCACATTTTTGAATGTATCTGACTTATGAATGTTCTGGAATGGAACTCAATTGTAAGTCAGGGAATTACTTTATTATCTGTTTCTAAATAAGTATACTTTTGGCTTTCTCACATAAGAAAAATCATGTAATATTTAGACTTGGGTGTCTTATTTTTTTCATTTAACATTGTGGCCTCACAATGCAATCATTTTGTTTTCAAATGACTCAGGTTTATCTTTCCTTATGACAGAGTAGTACTTGATTGTGTATATACTGTATACCGCATCATCTTTTCCATTTATATTGATAGAGATAAAAACCACTTCAAAGATCTAGCTATTATGAGATATATTGCTATAAACATAAATAGGCATGTGTTATTTTAATGATACTGTACTCTTTCAGAAAGATACCTAGAGGGAGACTAGTCAGATAAAATAGGATTTCTATTTTAAATTTTTGGAGAAAACTCCAATGTGATTGCCACAATAGCTATCCTATTTTCATCAACAGTGTAGATGGGCTCCTTGTCCCTGCATCCTCAATGGCATTTGTCATTATTTTATTTCTTGATGATAGTATTGTCTCTGGAGTAAGATGAAATTTCAGTGTTGCTAAAACTTGCATTTTTTGAGATGGCCAGGGTTATTGGCCATTTTTTGCATATTTGTTGGTTATTAGTACTTCTTCTGAGAATTATCTAGTCATTTCAATTGCCCACTCTTATTGCATCTTTTATTTGGTAGTGTCTAATTTTTTTAAGCTCTTCAAACACTCTAGATATTTGTGCTCTGTCCAAGGAGTAGCTAACAAAAATTTTCCAATTCTGTAGTTGGTTTGTTCAATTTCTCACTTTTTCCTTTGCTGCACAGTAGCTTCTTAATTTGATAATCCTATTTGTTAATTCTCAATGTTACTTCTTGTTCATTTGGGATCCTTTCATAAAGTCCTTACCTACACCTATGTCTTCAAGAGTAACACCTGTTTTATCTTCCACCAGGTTAGATATTTGAGATATTTGTTTTTTTTTTTTAATATCTAAGTGTTTTTAGTATATGGTGAGAAACATCTTCTACTTGTGGATAGCCAGTTCCAGTACTGTCTGTTAAAGACGTCATCTTTTATTCAGTGTGTGCTTTTGGTTCCTCTCTCAAAGATCAGATGAATAGATGTACTTGCAGATTTTCAGCATCCACACTTCTATTTTATTGACCCTCGTGTCTGTTTTTATGCAAGTATCCTGCTGTTTTTAGTCACTGTAGCTTTGTATATAGCTTGAAACTCAGCATTGTGATGCTTCCTGCTTTGACCTTGTTGCCCAAGATTGTTTTGCTAGTCTGTCTCTTCATATAATAGGAAACAGTGAGACAAATGGGCAAGAGACCAAGAGATAGAGGGAGGTGTGAGGGGAAAGGAACAGCAAAAGAGTTAAGATGCGTTACTTCCACGTGTCAACTGCCCACGATGAATGTAACTGTTACATGCTGCCAACATGTAATAATAAAGTTAAATGATTAATTTTTTTTCTAGTCGTTAGTAATGCTGCTGTTATATTGATTGGAACTGCACTTAATAGTGTATTAGCTTTTGTGTTATCGACATTTTAACAACTTCAATTCTTCCTCTCCTGAAACAAGGCAACAAGGGATATCTTACCTTTTCTCAATGTCTTCTTCAATCTCCCTTTTCAGAGTTCTATTGCTTTCATTGTAAAGGTTTTTTGCTTCCATGATTACATTGATTTCTAAGAATTTAACTTTTTTGTGAAGCTATTGTGAATTGTATTGTTTTACTAATTCTTTCTTCATAGGTTCATTACTAGAGTAGAGAAATGCTAATTATTTTTGTGTGTTGATTTTGGATCCTGCTATATTGCTATGTTTATTAGTTCCAAGAGTCTTTGGTGGAATCCTTCACATACTTGTTTGATCAAATAAAAACAGCATATACATGTATGCAATCATTTTTGCAACTGTATTTTCTTTAAGGCATATTTTATGTCTAGTCTTTCTGCAAACAGACTGGTAAGAGACAAACCAAGTCCAGTTAGATAAATTCAAACAGACTGTTCTCCTTCCTAGAGATCTTTGTAAACAAAATCAGTATGTGCAGAGAAATACTGAGTTCTCATGTAATTAGTTCAATAACTTCAGAGATGTCCTGTAAAGTATTCAGAAGTCAGTAAGATTGAATTGCCAAAGCAAATGAATTAAGAATGAGTAAAATTTACATTTTATTGGAAAATAACCCTAGGTTTTCTATCAATGCTGAAAAATAAAAACATTTGATTTCATCAAAACATTTAATTTGCTTACCATATGCACACCCATTGTGAGAACCAGAATACTAGTTTCGTATATTTGTTTGCATTTTGTACCTGTGTAAGATGATTTGCTTCTGTATTTGATATATAATTTTATAAAATAAGGGAAAAAAATTATCATAACATACTATTACCTAATGAGTAGTGGAAAGAAATGTCTAAAGTTCCTGAGTTTTATTTATTTTTTAAAAGAAATGAGGCAAGATAATTCTCTCTACTTTACCTTATAAGATTTATTGTAATTGTGTGTGTCTTTTACATAGCATATATGTTACAAATTGTCTATAATTAGGTCAGCTGCAAGATTAAAGCTATAACATCTAAAATTTCAATGAAACTGGAAAGTCAGTTTTCTTTTTTGGATTTCGGTTATTGACAAGATTTTTTAATTAAACTTCAAATATTAATTATGAATTGATCACTCAATTTAAATCTAAAACATTCATATGGTTTATGAAAATTAATGTTGCATTTGCCTTTCTGTTTTATTCATCATTGTTCAAGACATTATGTACTTTTACAATTAATAAAAATAAAAATGCTCCACTTAGGGGTTTTGTTGTCCATTTTTCTTGAATGTCACTTTAGTTTTTTTATTAATAATCAACCTTGTTGTGTTTAGAGTACTGAAATGATTACTTATTAAATTTACATACAAGGACGTTCATGTATGAAAAACTATATGCTATATATTAAAAGAAGAATATATGAACAATAAATATATAATCTAATTGTAAAATCTGGAGATATGGATAATTTCAGAATAACATGAATAATTAGTTTTCTAAGACAGTAAAAGCTAATTAGTTAATACAATGAAATTGTTTCATAATCAATCATATGTAATAATTAAGCACTTAACTATTTTTTCAAGTTCATAGGAGCAAAGATCAAATATCAAATAAAATCACTTTTTTAAATGGGCTTAAAACATGTTAGTGCAACACTGTGATATGTTAAAAATTATAATGGTTATAAATATGTTAATGTCACACACATAGGACACACATTTCAATGCCACCTCTGCATCAGCAAAAAAGATATTGTCTTGATTT
>NW_022900926.1:18684136-18701830 GCF_012274545.1 Fukomys damarensis | reverse complement strand
AACACCGGAGATAGAACTCAGGACCTTGCACTTGTGAGGCAGGCATGGTGACACTGAGCTAAATCCCCAGTCTTTGTATATTTTTAATAATATAAACTATACTCATACCTTCAAGATGGATAAAGTAATGTAGATAATAATTGTGTGCACTCTCAAAAGCTTGGATTTTCTGCATAGCTTTTAACACTGTGTGCCTTTGGACCACAGACTTAAACTTGGTAGATCTCAATTTTCTTATTAAAATTTGAGAAATGTCCACATGCTAAGATTATTGACAATTGGCTCATGTCCAATAATTAAAACGTTTGGGATTGTATATATAAAATATTAATTAAAATACTATAAACCAGAATGCTATTATTTGTAATTATAAATTATTGGTTGTCGTCACAGTCTAGACCTCATGGCGTTTCAAAAGTCACTCTGCTTTCTTACTATCAAAAAGTGTACTCCAAAAATCTTCCCTGAGATTTTTCCATAAGTCAATGTCAAAGCTTGCAAACATAATTGGAATGCCATTTCATCCAATTGTGGAATCAGTTACACTCACGGATGTGATAAGAGCCAAAAATTAACCATTTTGACAAAGACTTTATCACTGACTTGCTTTGTGGTACTAATTTTCTGGTTGTCCCTTGCCTAGAACTTCCTGAGAAGCAATTATATCTCTGCATTGTCTATGTTGCTCTTCTGTATCTTGTTTTCCACTTTTATCTATGAGCTCCTAATGTTGTACCACAAAAATAGGAATTGACATTAAGACTGGTTTTAGTAAAAAATGAAAAATGATGTTAAGAATAGTTGAGACTAAAATTAACAAAACACTGGAGCTGCTGTGTTCTTTAAATGTAAGCAATTTTCCTACTTTCTGAATCTTAGGAGTCAATAGACGTTTTTAAATTTTTAAGTTACAAATGTCATGGAAACAAATGTAATGATCTTTTTCTTGAAACTAATATAGCACAAGACAAATAGAACAAAATGTACCTTCCATTCCTCTAATTACTGCAAAGGACATTAAATACAACATATACAACAACCACACATTACTACTAGATTTTTCCAATTAAATTCTGTTCATGAAGAAATAAAGTACCATCCTCCTTTTCTTTAACTCCCCCCAAATCAAAGCACCAACAAGCAAAACAATGTGGCGATGAACTGTTTAGTGCATTTTAAATATACATCTTAGTCATTAAAGACTTGTTTTGATTTATTAAATATATTTTGAAATTGGGAATCTAAAATATCAGTTGCAGAGCTCTAGATCTATAAGCATAGGTTACCATGAATTAGGAAATCCTGGGCTTACCTGGAAAGAAAACCTAAGGATTAAGTCACACAGTAGGAGCCAGATTTCAAAGTTATATTTTCTTTCCAGGGTATTATCTTTATTCAGCACTGCGGTCTTTAAATTTTTGAAAGTTAAAACCTAAACTTTCAGTGTCTCATAGTAATTTCTATTATTAGTTTTCTCATATATTTCAAATGATATTAAATTAGACTTACAGCATGACAAAATGAGGAGCTCTACGAATCTTCTTGCCGGCAAAATTGGTGAAAATTACTTAAAAACGGCTATTTAAAGTCTCAGGAACTCATCTTAAAGACATAGAGGCAATAAAGAGACACTTACTTAGGAAAATCTACTAAAATATGGCACGAACAAAAAGAATCTGAGGTATTTGAGCTAGAATTTCTCCTCTCCCAGCTCTCAGTTAGAAGGCTGTATTTCTAAGCGGGTCAGGAACATGTTAGCATTGGGAGTGTTCCTTCTTCTAGTAATCACAAATTATGAAATGGTATGTTTATCTTCTGTTAGGTATCTCTGAATATATATATAGGCCCTAACCATTTTGGTCCCAGATATTAAAGTAATGATTTCTTGTTATAAGGATGAGGTAAGAAGGCCTAAGTTTGCTGCTCACTGTTTTAAGTACTGGGCAATCAATTGCTAAAACATTGCTACAGGTTTGGGTATTTAGCTCAGTCTTGCTGCTGCCTGCCTCACAAGAACAAGGACTCAAGGTCCTGAGTTCGATCCCTGTTACTGAATACATATATATATATATAATATATTATAAAAAATATATAAAACAATGCTATAACTCAGAGAGAAAAATATTATCTCCATTCCCAGCTCCAGAGATGTGGCTCAGAAAAACAATTCATTAAATACAGAGATCATAATCACTTGACAAAGGAACTATATTTCTATATTTACTTGCAATAAAGCTAGAGAAATTCATGCCTAAGACTGTTCTCAAAACCAGTAGAGGTTGTGGTAAAGGGGAATTGAGAGATTATTAGAATAATTGGGCAAGTAGACTAAATTGTTTTTCAGCTCTTTTTGCTTTAGAAAATTTAGAGAGAAAAGGCTTGTAGGAGCCTATGTAGGATCAGAAAATCAACTCCACTGTTGTTTGCAGGAATTATCTCTGCCTACTTGATTTGAAGCTTTCTGAGGATGAGTAGATATCAAACTGAACAGTAAAAGTCTGAAAACTAAATATGTTCAATGAAAGAAAATTCTGATTGAAGTAAGGAAAGATGCAATCACAATGAACAACCAAGCAAAAGTTATAAATAAATGTACAGAAATTTTAAAATGAGAAAGTAATTGGTAATTTCAGAGCAAAAGGTAAATAACTGAAGCATAAATCTTACTAGAGAGGTTCAACAGTAGGTTTGAATGCTTAAAAAATAATTAGCAAATATGAAAATAGATTGGCAGATTATGAGGCTGAAAAACAGAGAGAAAAATGCATTAAAACAAATATGTAGACGTTATTATACATATAGAGAAAGAATAATAGAAACATTGGAGGAAATACAAATCAATATGTCTATTTATAGGCATATAAATAAATCTGGAAATGAACAAAATGAGCAGAAAAACCATTCCAAGAATCAATGTCTTTAAACTTTCCAAATTTATTATTTCTTTAAAGGTAAGTCTCCTGGAAACAAATTTGCTTGGTTTTGGAAAATGTGGTAGTGTATCTAGTTAAGCCTCAGTTTTGAAAGGCAGCTTTGTTGTATATAGGTTGTTTAATGGACACCTTCTAGAAAATCATCGAACATGATGTACTCTACCATTGCCTAAGGCCTATATTCTTCCTATGAAAATGTCAATTGATAACCTTATTG
Source organism: Fukomys damarensis (assembly GCF_012274545.1). Taxonomy (NCBI): domain Eukaryota; kingdom Metazoa; phylum Chordata; class Mammalia; order Rodentia; family Bathyergidae; genus Fukomys; species Fukomys damarensis. The sequence goes on along the minus strand of NW_022900926.1, from coordinate 18,698,680 downwards.
CAGTTCCCTTGTAAGGAATGGGTTTTTTTCTCCCTTGCCGCTTCTCTTTGGTTTTTAGCATTTTCATTATAATATGTTTTTGGAAATTTTGTATTTATCCTACTCTTAGTTCATTGAACTGAAACCAACGAATTGTACAATCATAGAATCAAAAGGATCTCATTAATGCCAGGTGGGATTTATACCAGGGATTCAAGACTTATTTAACATCAGCCATAATTAATATAAAGTAGCTTACAATTTAAAATTTTTACATAATTATGTCAATAGCAAAGGATAATTAAATTGACCAAATTCAACACTCTTTCATAATAACATTATTCAACAAACTAGGAGGTGAAAGAGGGTTATTCAAATTAATGAAAACCACGTATGAAAATATCTATAGATCACATTATACTTACTTGTGAATGTCATGCGAATTACATGTTGTTATAGCTTTTTAAATAAAATGAACTGGTTAAAAATTGCATTGAGCAGATTCATTTCTATGCCTATAAATACACTTGTATTGATCTGCATTATATATTTAATTATAACCAAAACCATGTTTATGCTAGACATATTTTAATTCCAAACACTTCTATTCTCTCATCCACAATCTCTGTATAAATTGCTTCTTTTTCAACAAATATTTAACTAAAGTATATTATTAGGAAGTTAGGTAAAATAACTTACATTTTCTAGTATTCTATAGAGTAACACCAAATTGAGTTGTAGTTCTCTTTTTGCCATAGAATTTTTGTTCATTTTGGAATGTCACTTATGTACCCTTTCAGGGCTCAGTGTTTTAACTATAAAATAGACAAAAATATGTATTTCACTTCATTGTTTGCTTTTGCTGATAAGTGAGGCAGTATATGTTTAAGGCTTCACCTTTTCTTGGTGCACAGCACCATAAATATTAAATACCTATCTACCAGCTTTCTCTTTCAGTGTTAAATACGTTGTACAGATCTGATTGGATAGAGGGGAATCCATAGAAAGGCCAATCTCGTATTTGATAATCCACTTTATAGTATAAATATGGGAAAAACATTTGAAAAAGTATTTTTATTGACCACCTATGAAAAGTTTTAACTCAATTAACTATGAATTACAAGAGAATTTTTTTTTGCAAAATTAGAGTAACTTGGTTTAATTCAGATTTTTTTATTCTTAGTCTCTTGTCACGAGTCGTACTGATTAATCATTTAATTTAGGTTTTCTAAATAGTAAACTCTGAGAAACTAAATACAAAGATAAAAATAAGAAATTAATACAAAATGGCCATTTTTTCTCTTATACACATTTGTGCTAAAGTTTAAATATTGTTTTACAAATATAAGGTTTTTGTCTCTGTTGTTACACAGAAGAGGAGAAAAATATTTGCCAGAGACCCCTGTAGTCAGATTCCAGTACCCTGCCCATGGTGTGACGCAGGCCTGAGCGGGGAAAAAAATACACTAAGAGACAGAACTAAGAGAGAGAAATCGGGATGCCAGGATGACCAGTGCTGGTGCAAACAGCAAAGACATGAGGCAGACCCAGGCACTGACTATTATCGGCCATCAATTGGGGTAAAGGCATTGTGTGGTTTCTATGGAAATTAAGGTGAACAAGGCTCATAAAGGACAGGGCAAAGCATTCTCAAATTGTAATTAAAACATTTTCCTTTTATTCTGAAGGTTTTAGTTGTGGGAACAGAATCTGTGTACAAGTTACTCTGACGTCAGCACGTACCCTTCAGCTGGACTCACTGCTATAAACAGGCCAGTTGTGGGGTTTGCTCTTCGCAGCCTGCACTGGGCATAATCAATAGTATGCAAATATTGCTTTACAGTATGTAATACAGATTGATACCTGAGTGATTTCATTCTTTTGGAAAATAAAAGTATGTCTATTTGCTTAAAGTAATCATTTTGTAAAATCTTAGTAATTTATAGGCATTTAAGATCAGTCAGTCTGAATTAGAAGGAGAAAACATCAATTATTTCTAAACCTAATTGGATCTTCTTTAATGAATAGACAGGGGTCTAGGGTTCTTAAAAATGAGAACATTACATTATACAGGTTAACTATCTTTTTGACCCTCTAACTTGCTATTGATTCGCTTAGTAAGCTTTGTTCTTTTTAGACCTTAAAAAGGTGAACTTCAACTAATATGAATTGAATAATCACAAGCAAACATTCCACATTGTTTGTCTTTATTTGGCTAGCATTGGGATTCCTTTAATTTCAAATTTTAACACATAAACCTATAAACTGCCTCAACACAGTAGGAGGGCAATTGTGTTTTATTACATCCCTTTTGGCTTCTCTCAGTTGCCTCTTCTCTCAATAAATGTTAGTTGATGGTAATTCCACCATTAAAGGCCTCTCAAATGGCAACATTCTTTACCCTGTAATATTAATGGGGCACATCAAAACTATGACACATAACTCAGACTTTATTTCAGCAATTTTCTATCCTATTTACTTTAACTGGCACCCCTAGAGTTACAGTGCTTTATTGGCTTAGTTTAAATGTGCTGTTGTTGCTTATGGGTTAAGCAGGTAGGCTGATTACATTAATAAAAATTGATAAGTAGGCACGTTATCCTTCCTAATTTATTTCCATGGCAACAGACAAACAACAGTGCCTTGTTTCTCAGCAGCAGAATGCTAATAATCAAATGTGCCTTACTCAGATGAATATATAACACATTTTAATAATATAAATGTCTTGACATTGTATATGCTAGTGAAGAAAAATACACATTAGTTCTGCACCTAAGTCATATGATGGATATGCTCAGGAGAATGAAAAAATATGAGAACATTCCTTTGAAACTTCAAAATTGTTCATTAAAGTAATGTATTTTAAATAGTGTGTACAGTGAACAGTTTAATTCTCTGACATTCTTATTGTTTGTTTTGTGAGGTGCAGATATCATAGAAAAATGTAGTAATATATACCTATTTTGACATTTAAGAAAATAATGGGTCCGGCACAAGAGTTCAATTAAGTAATAATCCCTGAGAAAATGGTCATTACTAGCAGTTAATGATTGGTTTGTTAGTTAATGGCCCACGGCAAAGCTGAGGGCGGTAAAGACTTTAACAAACGAGTTGTGAATTGTAGCAGTGAGGGATTTTAAAAGATTTTGCCCCTGGTTATAAACCAACTTTAATGGTTTATGATAGCAATTAATGTGCTTTTTAAGACTTCATATAACACAGGACAGTCTCTGAAACAACTGATATTTGTAATAAACTGACAAACGATTTTCTAACTAATAATTTCTGATGCTCCATATTTGTAAATGCAACTTTTTTTTAAAGAATGGAACCCCGATTCCTATTGGCAACAATTATATATTTTCTTTAGATTTCTTGGCTGGCAAGTTTTGACCTGTGATATTAGTTTATCTTGAAATGAGATCACCCACAGAGTTTTTATATGAAAGGTTTTAAGATGATAGAATGAGCTCTTGAATTCTGGATATTCCTTCAGCTCCCACAAGGAGGAAAATGTCAGGGTTTTGTTTTTTTTTTTTTTGTCTGTATCCATGTGTTCATGTGTTCACGAGTAATTTAACAGAATAAATGTGCTATCTTCAGAATTTCTTTACCTAACATCAGCAATATCTTATCACTTCTCTTTTTTAATCTGTAGGAAATTAGACTTCATTAGTCTGGGTACTTGCCTCACAAAAATAGTTGTAATGAAACTATAATAGCTTCTGGGATACAAGAAGGTTTCAACTGCTTTTAGAAATAATACTTGGTATTCAGCTTCAATTAAATCTGGGTCTGCATCGCTGACACTCACAACTGGTAAACTAGTGAAATGATAGGCAGAGCAATCAGATAATGTGGCTCTCTAGCTACGTTTAAAAAATATTTATTGCTATTAAAATGTTTTTAGTTCATTGAGATAACATTTTTTGTAAGCATCAGATAAAATTTGGAGGTGTCTTAAATCAAACAGGTCATGTGGAAGAAGGATGTCTCATTCTACATACATGCAGTAGGCACATATTTCCAATTGAAATGATTGGACAAAATTTGTCCTCTACACTGAAGTGTCTTATTTATCCTCTGTGCAACTAATGTTCCATGAGAGAATTTCTTTTGATCCAAAATAAGTCTCCCTGTTTCTGTGTGGGTCCCTGTTTCGATCTCTGTTTCCCTCTGGCTCTGGCATTCTCTTTTTCTCTTCCTTCCCATGAATGCCTACTGCTATGTCCCCATCCACACATGACAGTACACACACACGCACACACACACACACACACACACACACACACACACACTCACTTAAGAACTAATATTTGATAAAATTGATGTTTGTTTATCTTTATACTTAAGTAAAACAAGAGCCACACAAGCTACGTGAAGTGCATGCAGCAGCACAGGAATAATTAGCAGATCTGCTATGCAAACCAATAATGTTGTGAATTCAAATCATATATTTGTTTATACAAATTATTTTAAAACACCAGAAGGGATAAAAAGACGTTAGTAGAAAACTTGATCCTAAACACAATAAAATAATTTCAAATATTAATAGAGTAGCCCAAAGCTAATATTTTAATATTCAGAACCAATACTATGAAAATACTCACCAATCTAAAATGTCAACATAGAACTTTTTGTACCCTGAGAATAATTTAATTTTATGAATAATCTAAACATAGTGAGGCTCTTTACTTGCACCACAATATATTTTAACTTCAGTTTCAAGCAGAGGTCAACAAAGAACCAATAATTGTGTCTCTTATTTTGGGGTAGAATAGGTCCCAGAGAGTGAGCTAAGTCATACACAGTGCTGATATCTAATTCATGCACATATACAGAAGAAAAGCTTTGGTTACTTGAAGATTATCAATTTATTCGTATTTTTCGGTATTATTTCTATTTACTAGGCCTATTATTCATTGGTATTTCCATTTCTTAAAAATGCCTATTTGTGTTCAAAAGAACAAAATACTTGACATTAGATAAAGAATTGATGATACGTAAATAATGACTATTAGCCCAATAAAAACATGCTGTCAGCAGAATATCTTCTGTTTCTAACTTAATTGGGAATGCAATGCAGTGTGTACGTTATGTTGCTCCAATTAATTCAAATCATTCATAATTGGGATCTCTTAAATAACTCCCTCCTGGGTTTAGAGAGGAAATTGAATCAAGCATTAAATCAGGAAGTCAGCTCTATCTTTATATATATCGTTATTCCTAATCAAATATGCTAATGTTGATGTTACTAGATATAAAAGAAAATTATTTTCTTGTACCATGTAACTAAGAAATACTATTTAGCTAAAATTATAGCAAATAGTGGTAGAAAATTATTGGAATATGTAATGTATATTGATTACTGTAGGAAAATGGAGTTACTTGGATTATTTCAGATAGGAAATAAATGATTGAAATATAAACCAATGAGTCAAAATATAACTCATTACTGTGAAATAGAGTGTAGAGATATTAATAAGGAAGAGATAGTATTTGTGGCAAAATATATGAGAAAGGTCATTTAGTGTTGAAATAATGATAATTTTATGTAGGAAAATAAAGCTCAATAATTTTCCAGAGGAAACCATGAAGAGAAAGAAGAAATAAGGGAAGATGCATAGTTTGTGTTTGAGAGCATTCCTAATCTATTACCCAGAACAAACCTGGGAAAATTAAATTATCTCCTCGGGACCATATTATCAAAAAGCGTTGAGGAATAGAACAGATTCAGATAGATATCACATAACAGACAGGTAAATAACGTGTAATTATTTATCACAAAACAGAAAATTAGGATGGTGTGACTATTTTCAAGTACTTAAAAAGAAATCTATTACTTGGGGAAAATTTTTATTATTTTTCCCAAAGTTCAGTTAGAAAAAAATGTATGGGAATAAAAAGGAGGGAAATGTAACTCAGTGTGAAAATATTATTTTTAGCATTAGTAAAATTATCCCTGTCTATGTGGAAATTTAATGATGCAGGATACTGTACACACGAGACATAACTAAATCATCCCTTGGATCCCTCCTCATTTCTCTAGTCACTGCCTTACGAGCTGACAGTTAGTCCAGTTGAAAAAGCTGTGTGATATGGCGGGGTATCCTAACCAGAGATAAAGAACGCCCAGCATTTCAGCATAACTGTTACAGTGCGGAGATTCCCCAGCATCATTGGTGAAAGAGGATATACTTTGAGGCAGAGTACATGATACTTCCACCAAACATCTTCATGACACAGCCAGGAACCTTCCGCCATCCTTTCTGCAGGTTCCACTTTGATTGTTGAGAGTCATTTTACCTCTGTAGGCTCAAATGCCTTAGTAAAATGTAAGGATGGTATCTATGCAATCCTGCCTATTTGAGTTGCTGGGGGTGGTGTTGATTAGGTATTGGTTGAAAGTATGGAGGTAAGTCAGCATGTGTGACTTTATACATCCGGGTATGTAGAGACTTGCTACCTCTTCACTAAAAGCTGTATCACTTTCAAAATGTGCACACTGATACTGTCTTTTTCTCAACATCACTTGAAGTTAGATATGATATGTAACTGAGTTCTAGTCAATAGAAAGACAAGTAAATTTGTGTGCGGCATGCTTAAACCTGAACCCATAGTTAGGTTATACCTACATCACCCGCCCCATCCTTTATTTTTATCCTACTCAGGCTAGTCATAGTGGACTCAGGGGAGAAACTTATGAAAGGTGGTTAAATGTCAGGAAAAAAGAGTCATTTGGAGAACACCAGGACCCATTCATGAAGTTATAGGAAAGAGAAATAAAGTTCAGATTTATTAAGTCAGTGATGTTTTGTGGTTATTATAGCTGGTGTTATCCTAACATATATGAAAATTAGTAAGAATGTGATATTGGCAGCATAAATCTAAATGGTAAAATTGACCTCATCATCGATTACATATTGCAAGAAAATTACTATTGGAAGACAGAGATGTAGACCCATATTATATGATAACAAAATACTTACTAGATATCTAGTCTTTGGTAACTTTTAAGTTGCACAATGTGCATGCTGAACTTGGAGGACTCAGCATTTAATGCAGGATTATGAAGAAATAAAAAAAAACAGCATTTAATGGAATTTCTACTAATGAGACAAAATAAAGATCAATAATATTTAAAGCAAAGACAATATTAAAATGATTTGAATGTAATGAGGTTTATCAATTACTGTACTTTCAGTACAGGTAATTTTTTTGAGTTTTTTTATTAGTACATATTTGTTGTACATAGTGATCACATTACTGTAGGAAATTGTTACATGTAGAGAATACATCCCAGTTCTATTTTCATTCCCCTTTTTTCACTATTTCCTCATCCTTCCTTCTATCTCTTGTTCCTCTTCCTCTTTGCAGAAGATCTGCTTCCTTTTTTTCTACCATCTATTTTTTTGTTTTGCTCTTTATGTTTTAGGTTACTCACATGAGAAAAATCATAATATTTAAACTTGTGTGTCTGATTACTTTACTTAAAATGCAGCCATTTTCCTACAACTATCCTTGCTACATTATCCTTCTTTATGACAGGGTAGTACTCCATTATGTACAGATAATGTTACACCTTGTACCGTAGACACAAATCACACCTCATGTGTCAGTGAATATTTTTAAGAATGTCTGTGATTAGCAATTGCTTTAAACAATCCCAGGAAAATTTGCAGTCCAGTTTGAACCAATTCTTTCACACAATGAATTTTGGATTTTATAAGGACAATAAATAGATTTCATCTGTTTTAACTACTGATATTTTGGGGATTATCTGGGAACACAAGTAACAGTGAACTGACTAATGCACAGCACTGAGTTCTCTATTCAGAAGTCCCTTAACATCGTATGCACTGTCCATGGGTGCCAGGGAGTCTCTTCTTTACAATTCCTCAATGTCTATAATCCAAAGATCTGTCTGGTAGGTGGTTTTACTCCGAGTTCCAGTAGAAACTTTCTTGTTTGAAGTGTTGTATGCTTGTGCCAAAGATGAAACATAACTGTCAAGATTCAAATTTAGCATATTAAAATCAACATCTAACAGGGTAAAATTTAGTGTTTTTACTATCACAAGGCAACAGGACTTCAATTCTGTGAATATTGTGCACCTTAAATTAAAGAGTCAGCTGGAGTAATCTCAGAGCACTTAGAAAATAGTATTTTATTGTATACACTAGATATGTCTCTGAATTATCTGTCTAATAAAACAATGTATCTTAACAAAATTACTGGAAATTTTGGTAACATTAGTTTTAAGGCTAAAACAAAGAATTTTAAGTTCCGTTATCCATTTGTCCCAGACCCTGTAAGTTATAACAGTGAACTCATCTGAGAATCACAAAAAACTACATCAAAATATCAAGACACACTTAACAGTGGAAACTCTAGGTAATTAATTTTCCTTCATGAGTTTATCTTCTCCTTCTAAGTCTCCCTTTAGTCTGAAAATCCTCATATGACTTGACTTCACCTTAGTAACTTTATTTTAAAAATACTACTCCCTTTCATATTATTATTCATTAGAGGAAGAAGGCTTAAGGATTGTGCTTTTATGTTGAACCATTCTGCCGTAGGATTCATGCTTGGACTTTGTAAATCATCAGAAGCCCACGCTTATTTCCACTGTGTCAAGCAGGAGATATCTCCTGTTGGCATTTTACTTGATAGAGTCTTGTTTTAGTGATGGTCCTCTTCTCTCCTGCTTACTGTTTCAAGATTTCTACATCAGCAGATGTTTCTCGTGCTTTGTTTAGGTGCCCAGTAATTTATTATGCAGATTTCTATAACTATACTCTTGTCCAATTCCTTGTAAGCACATGGTTACTCATTAAAATATTGATACAGCAGCCAGGGATTTAGCTCAATGTTTCTGGCATCTGCCTTGCAAGCACAAGGACCTGATTTTGATCCCCAGTACCAGGAAAAAAAAAAAAAAAGATATCGATATGGGCCTTGGGTAGACTTACATAATAATATTTCCAATGTTCCCTTTACCTTTATCATGAAGATAGCCATTCTTTTTTAATCGATTAATTTTACTGGTACATTTAAGGTATACAATGTAGTGACACTCGTCATTGGAAATTTGTACCTTTACATAATCCATCTTGGTTCTTATTTTCCCCTGTTCCATTGCCCTTTCTTCTTAATATGTCCTAGAGTTTGATTTAGTCACATAAAAAAGTGCTTCTTGTGTGAACACTGAAAGTCTTATAAAGAATTTATAGTTTTGATATTATAACTGGCATAAGCTTTGAAATGATATACTTGTCCTTGAAATATTTATTCTTCCCTTTTAAGTTTTGTGTAGAGGGTGAAGCATATGGATAAATCAAAAAAATCTGTCTAGGTGTCCTTTTAAGCATAAGAAAGACCTCACCAGCTCCAAAAAATGTTTTTAAGGTTCATTTCTATAGGTGGGTGCTAATTTCTTCTCCACGTTTGCCAGAAAAATATTTCCTAGAGAAATAATCATCCAGTTGTAGGAAATTCTTATTAATTTTAGGAAGTCTCCATCCACTTGTGTTATGTAAGAGTATAGGACCTGTGTACAGACCTTTCCTACCTTTAGCTTATACATCTCAATTTGGCTTAATAGTGAGAAACTTCTCTTGGAGCATAAAGAAATAAGTCATACGAAGATCTCAAAAGGAGTAAATGTTTACAATTAACTGAATTATGAGGATCCTTTCTTCTGCTCTCCTTATATAATATGAAGACCTCTTATAAGCATAGTAGAAGACAAATTAGTTTTCTGGGGATACTGATGCATAGCTATTTTGCTTTCTCGATTGCAGGGAGGGTGTACCAACTGTCCAAACATATTCCAACAAAACTGCTAAGAGGATTCCTGGGTCTTGATAAAGTCTCTTTCTGAAAAGAACGATGGCTCATTGTTGCAGCAATTCTCCAGCTATCTTTAGACTGACCTAGTTCTCCCCACCCTTTTAATTTAAAGTTCTTAAGAATGATTATAGAATGGGTGGGAAGACAACATTGTGACTTCAAAGGCTTTTACTATGCCAACAGAATGTCCTTCAAAACTGTAGTCCAGTGAGTCTTGCTACTCTGAAGTGTAGAAACCCAGGCAAACTAACTCTGGGGATCCTATAACTGTGCTGCGAAGGGGGCATACAGTCACGTCTCCACTTGCCCTGACAGCAGTCCTGAGCCTTGGAAGACGGCCTCACAATGAACCCATGCCTTCTCCTGTCCTTTTCTGAATATCTGTAATTAATAAGTATGCTGCATATAATATATCATTTATTGGGGTGCTTTTCCTTAGTGGATTTGGATGAGTTGGTCATTGGTGCACAGTGACCCTGATTCACTCTTGGCAGCATCAGAGCTCTCACTGTTAAGAACAGACAGCACACTCTAGACCTGGGCCATGCCAAGGTCTCTGGTGCAAGGTAAGCTCGTTGCATGCTCCGGGGATGGCAACTCTATGAGAAACCGCCTTCCAAAGGAGGGCTATATTGTCCATTTTTATTTATGTTCTTCAGAAGGATGCACAGTGGAAAATATTTCTCTACTCATTTATATCTCTTTTCTTTTATCTCCCAGGCACCAGGTACCGCTCTGTCCAGGGCCCTAATATTTTCTGATTAGCTTCTTCCATGCTTATTCCAAAAACTAGATTCCAGTCAAGTCTTTCCAGTCCTTTTGAAACTTTTAAAATAAAATGGAGAGCACAGAAATGGTCAGTGGTCAAACTAAAGAGCTCACGTCTCTTAACCAGGTTCCAGTGTTTATTTGAGGTGGAAATGGATCACTGATTGAAAAACAAGCTGTATTTTGAATTTGCCTTTGCTTAATGCTGCAGCATTGCATTTTCGATGAAGGAGAGATTTATAGAGAAAAAGAACCATGCCTAATGGGTATTGAAATGCAATTTCACAGACAGTCTTGGAACAGTTCCTCTAATAATATTACTTTGCACTGAACTAATTTATTTGCTTAATGTTAAGTTAGAAAAAAATAATGCCACTAAAATTAGAGAAATAAAAAGGACCCATTCCCACTTCAATATATAAAACATTAATAAAACAATATACATACTCTTGACAAAACGAAATTTTGATCAACATATGATTTTTATGCAGAGAAAATGTTTTTTGATAAATTATTTTGAAAGATAAGGCAACATCACAGTATTTCCTATAAGGATTTGTTTCATGATTCCAGTGATTGAAAGAGGACAAACCCCTAGAGGACAACTTGTTATTATCTCTAGGTAACAGTCACATATATAACAACTGGGAAATCAAAATAAATTATTTGGTGTTTGTTTGTTTGTTTGTTTGTATGCTTTGAGACAAGGCCCCTCTATGCCATTCTGACTGGCTTTGAACTCAGTGTTTATCCCAGGTAGGCCTCAGACTTACAGGCATTCTCCTGCCCCAGCATCCTGAGTTCTGGAATTATAGGCATTTATGACCATGCCTGATATAATTTTATATTTTTAAAACAAGCAAAATATTTTTTGAAACAGAGGGAAATGGGTATCGTTTAGAATTTCAATCATATAATAATAAAAACACAAGAAAACAAAATTTAAAAACTGAACTCTAAATATTTCTAAGAATTTTAAGTAAAATCTCAATATTATTCAATTGTTGGAATTACTGTATTACTTCGTATTACAAAAAATACTGGAAATATGTCTTGATGGAGAATAATGGATCATTCTTTTTCATTTTGTTAATGATATTAATTATTTACAGAACAGTAATAGAATGATACTTGTTGCACATGAATATAAGAAGTGTACCCATTTGACTTCCCTTAAGTACATTCTACCAAAGCAGCAGAAGGACGTGATAAACTGGGCGTGGTGTCACACGCCTGTAATCCTAGCACCCGGGAGACTGAGGCAGGATGATCACTGTGAGTTCGAGATCAGCCTGTGCTACATAGTGAATTTAAAGCCAGCCTGAACTACAAAGAGAGACCCTGTCTCAATAATCCAAACCAAAACAAACCAAAGAATGCAAGTGATAAAACATTTACCGTAGAAGTTCAATGAAATACTGTTTTATAAACCAATCCACGTTATCAAGTGATTAGGATACTAAATAAAAAATGAATGCTCTGCAAAATACAGTACCCATGCAAAGATAATTTTGCTTTCATTACCCAAGTCTCTGTAAGTGTCCATCTTCAGCCTCTGTTTCCACAGAAACTAATTTGAAAGATTTTCACTGGTACTCAGATTCACCATTTTGCTTCCATGATAAATTTTTATTCAACATTGCTAATGTTATATTATGAAAGCTCTTATTAAATATTGTGAAGAACTGAGTATGAAGTTAATTTTCTGTTAAAGTTTGTAACCCTTTATAAGTCAATTTTTGTTATCTACTACGTGTACCTTATAACTAAACTAGAAATTCATCATACATTTCTTTATGGAGAAATCACATAGAATTTTGTTTCTAATATGTAATAATGTCAATTATCTGTCAATGTTTTTTTGTTTCTCACCTATCTGATAATTATTCTTTTAATATATTCCTCCAAAAGAAAGACAACAAGTGAATTAGAAATTCTGATCAAACAAATTCTATCAAAATCTAAGTTGAATTTCAATCTTAACAAAAACATATTTTCCATTAACAGGAAAAAATTTAGAGATCACTTAATAAAATTTTAAAAAACAGTTCCTTTTAAAGTTAGTGACTCTTGGATAAATGAATTTACTTTCTAAGTAAGCTTAATGATTTGTTGAAAGTTGTATTTATTGTTGGTACATTCTATTTTTAAAAAATTCCATATCTATACCCAGATTAATGGATTATGGTTGTTAAATTCTCTTAACTTATCTAAATTACACGCAATACATCTAATATGACTTATTTCCCACATAATCTCTTTGAAAAAAAGAAAGGAATGATACAAATACCTATTTTCATCTCCTAATTATCTTCACATTTCTTTATGGAAAAGTGTATCATGTCCAAATGCTTACTGTTAGGAGGGGAATGTAAGAATATCAATTATAATATTTTTCTCATTTAAAACTTGGAAATAAATCAAGGAATTCTGGGATCAGTCTCAATCTCAGAACATTCTGGCTTTAGAAGTAGCTTTATCATAGTTTCAAAGGCTGGCTTACTTGTTGGAACAATTGTTTTGTTAAAGTTGAAAGAAGCAGCAAAGAAAGTTCATGATATATTGATTTGTTTTTCTGGTTGGCTTTAAAAATATGAATTGGTACCGATTCTCTATGCATGTATTGATTCTTATATAAAAGGACTTGTAAGAAAGGGCAGCTGAATGGTGTGGAAAACGACTAAAATATTTCTTTATAAACCTTATGAGATTTTCATGGTCAATTTTGTTTGAATATTGTGTACTTGTGTTGCTGTTTTTTAAAGGAAAAATGAGAGCTAAATAAGTCAGGTACAGTTCCTTTTACTTGTGAATATTAAAGGCTCAGTGATATTAATCATTTGATGGTGAAGAAAGTCTACTGAAAGAAAATTGAAAACTATTATGGTTAATTGAAATTTAAAAACTAGTATCTAATTTTCCCAAAGTCTTAAGCTGTTATTTTTAATAAATTCTGCTTCACCTCAGAAGAATGGAACCACTTTTCCCATGTTTCTTTCACCTGAGTCTTTGTTCACATTGCTTGAAATGTAAATCTCATGGGTATTATGAAGTCAATATACACAGGTGAGGCATGTAGAGTTATTATCATCAACTCTTGTAAATATTTGAGTAGTGGTTATTCTTAGGAGCAACTTTCCAAAAACATCCCTTACCAGTGGATTACAAATAAATAAAACTCAGATTTATATTTCAAATTTCAATATTTTAAAAACCTTGACACATAGGACATGTATACAATTTTTTAAAACCTAGAAATATGAGATACAATGGAATGCCCAAAAGATCACATGGTTACATACAGTAGATATGAATCTGGGAATTGCAGATTCAGGCAAGTACACTCTGAAAAATCATATACAGTTCATCACGTGATTTTCTTTTGCTGAAATTCCAAACGTTAAGTATATTCTCCCCTAAATTTATCTTATAGCTACTTTTCTAGAAAATTAAATGTAAATTTAAGAAGTGCAAAAGTATTGTTTTCTCCATGTAGAAGATAGCTAGGTTCTAAATTTTAAAAATATTACTGTCCCCTCATCCCAGTTTACATAATTGTCTATCAAGACATCAAAGTCTTGGAGGGGAATGCATTTTTTTTTTGTTCACTTTAGTTTTTGTTGGCCTATGCTCTGATGAACATCTAATATAATAGACACTCTTTAATGAAATATGTATGGGGTTCCCCAAAATATTATTAAACCAAAAAATATCTGCATAATTTTTGAAATGATCACCTGATGTGGTTCGGCTTCTCATAAAAACAATGCTTCTTTTTTCTAGGCTATTAGTACGATATGTAATTTAGGTTTGCAGCAAATAAGAACTATCTTAATAAGACTGATCATCTCCCGCAGCAGTAAATTCCTGATACAACAGATAAGTGCAGCAAAAATGAATCACTGTTACCTCATACTTTTTTTTTTTTTTTTTTTTTTTTTTTTC
>NW_022900926.1:18531230-18684094 GCF_012274545.1 Fukomys damarensis | reverse complement strand
TTTTTTTTTTTTTTTTTTTTTTGTTACCGGAGATTGAACTCAGGTCCTTGCGCTTGCACGCCAGGCCACCGAACCGCTGAGCTAAATCCCCGGCCCTACCTTATAATATTTTGACCAAAATGAATTATTAACAAATTGAATAGTTAAATTTCCAATAGCTTTTCTCAACTAAGAAAAATTTACCAACATTTATCCTTAACATTTCTATGTCTATTAACAATTTGTATTTGCCTGATATCATCCAGTGTACGATTTATTTGGAAAATAAAAATTTCCTGTGTACTTTGTACTGTGGATATTTTCCCATTACCAGGTCAAAGATTTTATCAGAGAAGAATGTGCTTCAAATCCGTAATGCTTTCATTCTCACCTACCTATTTTCTTCTCTTCATGTCTTGATTTACAAATACCTAAGCACATTCTTAATGATCCTCTGTCTAGATTATTTTTAGTGTAATTTGTGAATTTAACTTGCAAAGTTGATTTGAAGACCACAAATATTTTATCTAAATTTCCGTTCTATTATGATTTCTTATTGGCAGGTTCTTGGTCATTATCTCTATACAATTGTTTCCCTTACACCTTCCTTTGAAGTGGTAAATGAGGAATATTACCACAGTTAATTCATTTAGGAATTGAAATTACCAAGCACATTTAGGAAATCATATTTCCTAAAATCTATGTCGCCTCAAAATTCAGTTATTAGTGCCCAATGAATGGGTCTTATTTGACTTTCCTTTAGCGGAACTTGGTAATGTATTTCTTCATATTAGGAAAATCAGAGATCCCAGGAAACTGTTTTGTGGACCAGAGCTGTGTGGTGTGTTCCAGATCTGTGCAGCTACAGAAAGATGCCAGCCAGGGCTCTGCCCAAATTCCAGAGGGTGGGCACATCTGCCTAAGCCAAAGGCCATCAGGAAAGAGTTGTACAGGTACACACACCTCAGATAGAGGCCTGCCTCATAGCATCACTGAGTGAGTGCAGATACTGGGGACAGCGGGGTGGACCACATCTATGCAGCTGTAGGCAGATCCCAGCCAGGGCTCTGCCCTGACCCCTGAGGCTCGCGCACATCCACCCAAGCCCAGGGCCTGTCCAGAAAAGAGCTACAAAGGCACACAAGCAATAGCCACAGGGTCTCCCCAATATCACTGATAAGTGAACAGAGACCCTAGCCAGAAGCCTGCTCAGACAATAGAAACTGGGGTGTACAGTCATAATACAAAGGCCTTCCCAGATAATAGGTATATAGAGGCCCCAGCAAGAAGCACACCTAGATACCATCCCAAGTGTGCACAGAACCAGCCAAAAGCCCACCCAGACAACAAGTCAGCTGAGGGATCCAGAAGGCCACCATTTTGAACTCAAGAATTGGTATACTGGTGAGCAGGAGAGAAAAGGCTGCTTGGTGGTTTGATGAGAATTAAAGACCACTGGGTGAGCACAAAGTCAACTCAATAAAGGCACAATAGGCTGCATCTGTTGAAATGAGAGAACACATAAACAAGTCCCCAAACCAGACTTCCAGATGACGTAAGGATAACCCAAAGGAAAAAATGATGGAATAATCTGGTACTCAACTACCTGGACTTCCTGAACTGGTAAAAAAAGAGGATCTGGAAAAAATGAAATCAGAAATAATTTCTCAAATAACAGTAGAGATTGTGCCCATAGTGCAAGACTTGATTAATAAATGCAGAATGGACGCAAACAAAAAAAAATAAAGAGAAGCTGAGGAATAGGATAGTATCCCAACATAGGAAACAAACAGATTCCATAAAACAGATGCAGATTTCCAGGAGATTAAAAACTCCATTGAAAGTTTATACAGTAGAATGACCCAATGCAAGGATAGAATTTCAGATATATGACAGGATTGCAATTAGTGACCAGGAAAAAAAATTCTTAAAAATGGTAAGGGACCACAAGAAATCATTCCAGCAGCTGCTACACAAGGCAAATAAGAGCAACATAAGACTGATTGGACTCAATGAAGAAACAGGATGACAAAAAAAAAAAAACAAAAAAATCAAAACAAAACAAAAAAAACAGTTCACTGAAATAATGGCAGAAAACTTCCCAACTAGGGCAAAAGAACTTGACATACAGATAAATGAGGCATATAAGACTCCAACTAGCCATGATCAAAAAAAAAATCCACATATAGGCACATAATAATTAAGATTCCAGAAACCGAACAGAAAAACAAAATTCTATAAGCAGTTAGAGAAAAGAAACAAATCACATGCAGAGGAAAACCCATCAGAATCACAGAAGATGTCTCAGTACAATCCCTAAAGGCTAGAAGAGCTTGGAGTGATGTATTTCAAGCCCTAAGAGAAAACAACCTCCAACCCAGACTGATATAACCTGCAAAACTATCTTTCAAAGTTGATGGAATAATAAGATAGTTTTATGACAGAGAGCACCTCAGAAATTTCATGAATACCAAATCAGCTCTCCAAAAAACTTTCAACAATATCCTAGGAAAACACAGTGAGGATCACAACCCCAAGAAGCTCAGCAGAAGGAATCTATCAGGCACGACAAAAAATTAAATGCAAAGGGGGAGAATCCAACAAAAATAAAAAGTCATGACAAGGATAAGTAAATACATATCAGTTATAACCATCAATGTTAATGGTCTCAATCCACCAATCAAAAGAATTAGACTGGCAGAATGGGTCAAGAAGCAAGACCCAACAATATACTGCATACAAGAAACAGACAATTCAAAAAGAAACTCATAGACTGAAAATTAAAGGGCGAAAATCAATACTCTATGTGATGGGAACCTGAAAAAAAGCAGGAGTAGCTAGCTTCTTTGCAGATCAAGTGGATTTCAAACCAACACTGATTAAGAAAGACAAAGGACCCTTGTAAAGGGAACAATCCAAGAGGAAGAGATGACAATCATAAATATACATGCACTAAACACTAGCTCACCCAATTATATAAAATAAATACTAACAGGCAAGAAAAGTTAAGTAAACACTAACACAATAGTAGTGGGGGACCTCACTACCCCACTGTCACAAATAGAACTAGATAGAAAATAAATAATGAAATACTAGAACTGAATCAAACTCTTGAACAAATGAACTTAGCAGAAATGTACAGAGTGCTCCACCCACAAAATCAGAATACACATTTCAGCTGCATATGGTTTATTCTACAAAATATACCCACATACTCACTCATACAACATGTTTAAGTAAGTGCAAAATAATTGAAGTTATCCCCTACACATTATCAGACCATGATGTGATTAAATTAATCAATAGCAAAGAAACCACAAGAATTTCATAAACATACGGAAATTGAACAGCACACTTCTGAATAACCAATGGGCCACAGAGGAAATGTAAGAAAAATCAGACAGTTTCTACAATTAAATGACAATGACAATACAACATATCAGAATCTATGGGACAAAATGAAAGCAGTCTTATGAGAGAAATTCACAGCAGTGAATATGCATATTAGGAAAACAGTGCACTCCATTAAACAACCTGATGCTGAAACTTGAACTTCCAGAAAAAGAAGAGCAGGACAAACCCAAAGCTCATACAGGGAGGAAAGTATAAAGATCAGAGCAGAAATTAATGCAACCGAGACTTAAAGAACAATAAAAAATCAGTGAAGCCAAGAATTAGTTGGTTCTGTGAAAGAGTAAACAAAATTAACAAACCCTTAGCCAACTTTATCAAAAAAAGGAAAGAAAAGGCCCAAATCTATTCAATTAGGAATGAAAAGGGTGAGATTACAAAAGATTCAGCAGAAACTTAGAGGTTCATCAATACATACTTTGACAACCTATATGTCAATAAAATGGAAAAAATACAGAAGAAATGGAAAGATTATTAGATACATATGAATTGCCAAAGTTTAATGAAGATGACCTAAAAATTCTAAACAACCCAAAATCAATCAATTAAACTGAAAATGTAATTAAAAACTTACCAACTAAGACAAGCCCAGCCGCTAAAGGCTCCACTGCTGAATTCTATAAGACATTTAGAGAGGAACTGTTGCCACTACTGTTTAAACTCTTCAGTGAAATCCAAAGGGAAGCAATACTCCAAAATTAATTCCTGGAAGCAAGCATCACCTTGATCCCCAAAGAAGAGAAAGATCCAAATGAATAAGAGAACTATAGACAATCTCACTCACGAACATAGATGCAAAAATATTTCATAAAATGCTGGCAAATAGAATGCAGAAGATTATCAAGGTCATACACCCTGACAAAGTGGGATTCATACCAGGGATGCAGGGATGATTCAACCTACACAAATCTATAAATGTAATACACTAAATTTATTGGGTGTGTGACAAAAAAAAATGAACATCTCAATAGATGAAGAAAAAGCATTCAACAAAATCCACCATGCATTCATGATAAAAAAAAAAAACCTACAGAAAAATGGAATAGATGGTCTCTACCTTAAGCTGATAAAAGCCTACGATGAAAAGACAACAGCTAATATCATATTAATGATCAAAAACTGAAATCCTTCACATTAAAATCAGAAACCAGACAAGGATGTCCACTATCACCACTCCTATTCATTATATTTTTGGAAATATTAGCCACAGACATTAGACAAGAGAAATAAATAAAAAGAATATAGATAGGAAATAAAGAAGTCAAATTATCATTATTTGCAGATGACATGATGCTCTATATTGAAGATCCAAAGAACTCCACCAAAAGTCATCTAGACTAAATAACCAAATTGAGTAAAGTAACTGAATATAACATCAACACACAAAACCCAGTAGCTTCCCTGTACATGAAAAACAGACTCACTGAGAGAGAAATGGGGAAAACAATTTCTTTGCCTATAACATCCAAAAAATTGGAAATATCTAGGAATCTACCTAAAAAAAGAAATCAAAACCCTCTACTCTGAAAAAGAGGAGAATGAAAAGGATATCAGAAAATGGAAAAACATCACCTGCTCTGGGGTAGGAAGAATCAACATACTTCCAAAACTGCTACATAGATTCAATGCAATCCCAATTGATATCCCAGCAAGGACTTCACAGACCTTGAGAAAACAATGCAAAATTCATTTGGAAACATAACATACCTTGAATTGCAATTCTAGACAATAAAGACAAGGTAGCAGGTATCACAATCCCCATCTTGAAACTATACTACAAAGCTACTATGATAAAAACAGCATGATACTGACAAAGAAACAGACCCAAAGACCAGTGGAACAGATTAAAAGATTCAGAAACAAATCCAGACACACTCAGCCACCTCATCTTTGACAGAGGAGCCAAACACCCTCACTGGAGGAAAGATAGCCTCTTTAAAAAATGGTGCTGGAAAAATGGGGTTTCAACTTGGCAAAGGTTAAAACTAGACCTATATCTCTCATCATGCACAAAACTAAAATCAAAATGGATTAAAGATATAACTATTGAAACAGAAACACTAAACCCTCTGGAAGAGAGGTTAAGTAGAACTCTTGGAGACATTAGTGTTGGATAAGATTGTATGAACAAAACCTCAGTTGTCCATGAACTAGTACAAATAATCAACAAGTGGGATCTCTTAGTATTAAAAAGCTTCTTTGTACTCAGCAAGAGAAACCACCAATAGTGTGAAAAGACAACCTATAATGTGGGAAAAATTTTTACCAGCTTTTCCTCAAACAAAGGTCTACTATATAGAAATATAAGGAACTTAAAAAAAAGACCCTATCCAAAGATTGGCATCTCAAATGAACAGATATTTCTCAAAGAAGTAGAAAGAACAAATAAACATATAATACAATGCTCAACATCACCAATCATTCAAGAGATGAAAAGGAATACAACACTGAGATTCCACCTCACCCCCAAAAGAATGACCAATAAGCAATGCTGGTGGGGTTCTGGGGAAAGAGGAACCCTGCTCATCTGCTGGTGGGAGTGTAGACTGGTGCAACCACTGTGGAAATTAGTGTAGAGATATCTCAAAGAACTAGGATTGGAGGTCCCATTTTACCCAGCTATCCTGCTGCTGGGTATCTTCCCCAAAGAATTAAAAGATTCATACCACAATGATTATGCGTACCCGTGTTCAGAGCAGCACAATTTTTAATAGCTAAAACTTGGAGATGGTATGAACTGGAGATGGTATGAACTGGAGATGGTAAAGAAAATGTGGTTCTTTTATAAAATGGAATACTACTCAGCCATAAAGAATGAGAAATTAGAAACACTTTTAGCTAAATGTATGCACATAGAGGTATATATACTCTTAAATGAAAACAATAGGACACACATGTATAAATACCAAATAGTTTCTCTAGTGTGAGAAACTGAAAGTGTAAATAAGGACTAAAATATATAACAGATAATGTTAAATAGGAAGAAAAGGGGCGAAGGGGAAGGGCAAAGGGAAGAGGTAGGGGAAAAGAAAGAAGAGAATGGAATTAATTTGAGAAAAGGAAAAAATGCAAACAAAAATCTTTTGCAGAGAGGGAGGGATACAGGGGTTGAAGGAAGGGCAGGGGAATGGGAAAAAAAAAATAAGAACCAAGATCGACTATGTAATGGCACAAATTCCCAAAGATGAATGCCATTATATTGTATACCTTAAATGTACCAATAAAATTAAGTTTTAAAAAAGAAAGAAAATAAGAAAAGGAAATAAGGTCTGGGGAACCTCACAGGAAAGATAGAAACAAACAAACTAGGATAAAAGAAACTTTAGGTTAAGTGTTTGTCACTGTACATATAAAATAATCCACCTAATTGCTCTTTTTTATTTTATAAATGGATATTATGAGTCAGGATCACTTAATAGAAAAATTTAAGATTACTGGAGGGTCAAGTTCATCAAATATGTAATAGATTCAAAATCATTTCATTCATTTTTTCCTTGATACAGTAAAAAATTACTGCAATTATTCACATCATCAGATAAGTGTACCTGGACCAGTACATCCTATCTTTTGACGTCAGACTGCTGAGGAGCAGAACGGGGAAATAAAGATGTATGAACCCTAATGGATTGGTCAGAAATAGCCTCTTTTCTTATTTTTTTAATAATTCCACTTTCTTTTCTCTATATTCCATTAATTCCTCCCCTTTCTTTTGTCTTCTTGTTGCTTCATAAAACTGAGAAATAAGACATGCAGCATGTCAAGACAGAGTCGAATTTTGGCTGTGTACACAGGCACTCATATGTCTGCTTTTGAAGCAGAATTACACATAAGTAAAAATTGGACTGTTTTATTTCAAGTATTGTTAAAAAAAATGTATTTTCCCTTCATAAGATTCAAGTAACTGAGGATGTAAACAAGTATTATTGCACATTTAAGATCATAGCTATTCTCCTCAAAAAAAAATTTAAAGAAAAATTATTGTACTAAAATGGAAAAGTGCCCGAGGGGGGGGCATTGAAAATTGTTTATTCCTTGTCTACTCTTTTCGCTGTGGAAATGTCCAAATGAAACAATATCAGTGTCTTTTCTAATGCGGAAAAGATGATCAAAGCCTTCTTATTTAGCCATCTGTGTCTGCCCCTTGCCATTCCTGGAAATGTGAACCATATAAACACAAGAAAAAACTGAAGTATCTATTAAAAATTGTCTCCCAAATGTAGTTCCTATATGTGTACTCCTACATATGAGTTTAAGAAATTGAAAGACAAGGCACCTGACTGATTTTTATAATTTTGGTTTTAATAATAAAAGCAAAAAAGCAATCTTTGAAAAACATAATATAATTTTAATTCATATCACATTAATGGCTGAAGACCAGAGGCAAAATAAACCAAACAGGAAGAGAAAATAGTACATATGGGTAATATGACTATGATAATGTTACTATGGGACCATAACTTTTGACTTTAATAACTTTAATGTGATTCAGTTTTCTATTTTAACATTATACTGACTTGTAACGGTAATTATCACAGTTTTCTATATATCACATTCCTTTTTCTTAGACTATTTCCAGAATGGTTGGCATATTTATTTTTGTTTCTCTTCAAAACATGCAAACATCATTTTAGTAGAATAATTTTCCAGCAGTATTTTCTATTCTTTGTACAAAAAATGTTTTTAGAAAGAATTTTAAAACTATAAAACATTTCACATTTTAAAAATGTTTAGGTAATTATTTCCTCACTTTCTTATAATAACACATAATTTATTTCAATTAGCCAACATCATCAAATATTAAATATACTAACAAATTTATATACCACTCTCTGTCTCTAAAACTTATATTTATGTAAAGAAATATAAACTTTGATTATCTATGCTATATGAATTACTTATATTTTTTTATTTTTGTTTTTTGTTTTTTTTTCTTTGGTGACAGGGATCAAACTCGGGACCTTACATTTGGAAGGCAGGTGGCAGAACCATGGAGTTTAACCCCTGGCCCTCTCATGTATTTTTGATACCAAGAATAATCATTTAATCTCTTTGCAAATTTATCTCTGAAGTTTTTTAACAAATGCTTCTGCATCATATTTTCCCATTTAAAAATTGTTAAGCCTGAAGTGTTAAATATGTTTTTATTTAAATAGTATCTTTTAAATCAAAGCTTACACAAGGCCTCATTTATGGAAATGATCAAAACTATTATAAATGGATCAGAGAGCAGTATTCTGCTATATAATTTTCTACTTTTCTCTTTAGTAACTTGTAAAGATCCAAAATTAACAAAAGATTCCACAAAACACTTGGAAAAATAGAATCAATTGCCAACTTTAAAAGCATTTTCCATTTTCTTGGCTTATAAACTAAGAAAAGAATCTTTCCTTTCCAATCCTACCCTCCACCTACTCACAAAGCTACCCAATTCAACCTTTCAGATTATTTTCCTTCAGTAAGGAAATGTAGCAAAAATATAAACCAGAAATAAATACGTTCTTTTAACTCCCTTATCATTTTTTCTCTCATTGTTTGTAATCTAACATGTGATAAGTCACAGTCACAGCAAATGTGATTTTCTTCTATTTTCACTAGACCACTTTACAATTATTTTTCAACCCACTCTCTGTAGACAAACCATTGTTACAATGTATCATGTTTATTCAGATACAATAATATGATTAATAACAAAAAAAGCAGCGATGACAATGATGCTAACATGGTAATGAGCACTTTTCATATCATAAGCACAGTTCTAAGTAATTATATCTTTTCATACTTGTGAAAACTCATAGATAAACATTAACATTGAAACATGTACAGCTTAAGTAGTCCACACAGTTATTAATGATGCAATCAGTATATAAATACTTTCCAAGGCCTACACATTAAACTACAAAATTATATTTACTTTCACTAAAAAAATAAATAAAAGAATTATGTGACCTCTTTTGCAGTCCCACGTTTACTATTTCTTCTAGTTCCTGAATTTTGGTAGAATTTTACTTTGCTCAGATTACATTTTTCTTTTTCTGGTTATTCGTCTTAAGCCTTATCTTCCTAACTCTAAATAGTGATGTTTCTCAAAACTGTGTCCTAGATTTTCTTTCCTTTTTATTGCATACACTTTTCTAGGAGAGCTCATTTTTCCCAGTGGCTTCAGTTACATTCTGCAAGTAGATAATAATCTAGAGCTCTTGCTCATTTCTATTTGCAAAGCTAAAGGCATATATCCAATTTCCTTAGAATGTTTATTTCTTTCTCTGTCTTACAGTCTTCCTTTGTGGTTAAATGACTTGCACTATTATTGTTTTGATGTTTTGCTTATTGTATCAGTCAACTTTCTATCATGTGACAAAAGACCTGAGGGGGGAAAAAAGTTAAAGGAGGAGTGATTTATTTTGATTCATCTTTAGTCTATGGTTACTTGCAACTATAGATGATACAGAACATCATGGCAGGGAGCATAATTGCTTTCCTCATGATGGACAGGAGGCAGAGAAAGCAAGAGGGCAGGGACCCAATCTACCTTTAAAGAAACATCCTCAGTGGCCACCTCCTACAATTATATTCTTTCTTCTAGAACTTTATCAACCTCCGGTAATGTCACCAACTGGGCCCTAGTCTTCATTCAGCACATGAATAGGATTTGGGGTATATTTTAGAGCCAAATCATAACTCACTGATTGATTTGTTTGTTGATTGGCTATCATAAACTTTTGTTTTGCTTTAAAAAAGTATATTGATTATTGCCATCTATCTTGAAATAACATAAGATCATGAAGTCAAATGAAATAAAAAAGAGAAACAAATTATACTAGTTAATAACTCCACACTTTGGTTTCATCCTTTCACACATTTTGAACTTTTAATGTTCCATTTCTCATTGTTTTATAGTGCTGATATCTTAACTTATTGATGTTCTTATTATTAATTGTTTGTGTTTTTATCATCATAAGAAATATCTGAGTGATTTATTCATGTTTATAATATTGGAGCATTCTGTATTTGTCATTGTAATTACACTGACCAGTGAATTTTATACATTCCCATGTTTTCTTCTCACTCATTAACATCTCTTTCTTCTAACTGGAGAACTTCCTTTAGCATTTATTGTAGGAGCTACATTCTCTTAAATTTTATTTTTCTGGGAATGTCTTTATCTCTCACAAATTATATATTTTCTGGATACAAAATTTTCATTGGCAGGTTTTTCTTTTTCTTTTCCTTCAAAACTGTAAAAATCTCACACCACTCCCTGGATCTATAAGGTTTCTATTAAAAAGTCTCATGCAAAGCAAATTGGGACTTCACTATAGATTGTTTCCTTGGTGCTTCTTGAAAATCTTCTCTTTGTCGTTCACCTTTGAAAGCTTGATTGTCTGTCTTATGGTAAATTTGGTTAAGTTATATCTAACCAGTGAACTTTGACTTCCCATACCCAGATATTTGCATCCCTCAGTAGGTTTGGGAAGCTACCTCTTTTAATAAGCTCTCTATATGGTTTCATGTGCAAGTCCCTCTTGAACACCAGTAATCCCAGAATTTGTTCATTTAATACCCTCTCAAATTTCCCATCATTATTTTCATTCCTCTGGCTTCTCTCCTCTTGTCTTCCTTCCATTTGTATATAATCAGATGGTTTAAGCTCAAGATCACTGATTCTTTCTTCTTTTATATGTATTCAAATATTGATACCTTCCAAAATATTTTAAATTTTCCCTAGTGTATCTTTCAGCTCAAGTATTTCTGTTTGACTTTTAAAAAATTGTTTCCATTTGTCTGTTTCATTTCAAGTATATCGAACTGGTTTTTTTGTGTGTGTTCTTTTGAAACCCATTAAATTTATTTAATTTATTCATCCAAAAATTTATCCCTATTGTACTACTTGATAGGTTTCTTACAAGTTATTTTGACTGTTGGGTAAGTTCATGTTTCCTTGAATTTGATATTTCTTGAAGAATTAGAAATGCATTGCAATCTTTATAATTTGGCTTTATTTGTGCCTGACTTTAGAAATTCTAAGAAAATTGCAGCTTTCCTCATTTCCATTATCTCTGTACTAAATCCAGATTTATTGTGGCTTGACTATGGGGCATTATTCCTGTTTCATCCCTAAAGAGTGGTCAAGGCCCAAGTTAGTCCTAAACTTGCAGTATATCATGAAAGTGGGGAATAGCTGAAATGAGTAGCTTGCCCAAGTAAGCCTTTTCCTGTATCCGGGTTAGGACTGGACATTTCCTTCACAATAACTAGCATATAATGAGGCATTGTGGGATTCTATCCAATATGAGATAGAATCATTGTGAAAAGATCAAGCTCAGGCTCTTACACTATGCCTGTGGCCAGCAATGATGCAACCTTATGTCAATTCTTGGGTCCATTAACCCTCTGAGACCAGCACAACAGTGGGGAAAGGGTAAGGCCTCAGGACTGTGGGCTGCCCTCTGCTGAGTATTCTTGTTACCAAAGACTGCTGCCACTGGAGACTGGTGATAGTGGCTGGAGGAGAACACTGATAAACTGGGAAGGGTCTCCATTTGACACCAGAGATGGCAGAGCCTCTATACACAAGATGGACTTGAGATGGTCTTGTTAATTTTCCTAGCATTAGACTTTACCATTTTGGCCCTGAGTTTCAAGGCATAGTTTGTGCAGATATTACCTTGTTCTGCTTTCAGTGAACAGAAATTATGTTACAATATGCTCCCTGGGGTTTGGGTAGTATTGATAAAAGTGGCCACCAAGACTGTTGTTAAATTGTAACATAACTAACTCTCATAGTTGTAAGGACCTGTACAGGTCTCAAGGCCACGTAGGTCTCCAGGCCATGCTACAGTTGGCAGTGATATGGGTAGAAAACAGTCAGTCTACTGGGGAGCCAGTTTCCAGTTTAAATACAAAGATTCTACCTCCTAATTCTGCTCTAGGGGTAGCTATTTTTAGAGTCTGTGGGATGGTTAACAGAGAGAGACCACTGACCAGCAAGGCTAGCTAATGTCGAACTAGGTCATAACTGAGTTATTAGCTGCAGGAATCTACATAGTCTTGGGGTGGGAAAAAGGAATGGGCTCACTCTAAACCTGGCAATGATACAACCCAGAAACTAGTGCCTATATACACCCTGTTTCTGGAACAGGCCTCAAGCCACCATTTGTGAGTTCTGGCCTGGTGCTGGGTCTTGCCACATGAGGGCCCAGCCCTGAAGTCCAAATCAATATCCTATGCCACTTTCATGCCCAGTTCCCTAGCAATTTGAATCTTTACTCTGCTTTGTTGCTTGACTATAAAGGGTTGTTGGGCTCCATCAGCTGCCACACTCAGTTTTCTTGGCTCAATCCATAGATATCAGCCTGTGTCGTTCTACATAATTTTGGGGGAAAAAATCATTTCACAATTAAATTATGATTAGGTCTGTCTGAGGCCTCGATAGCTCCCTAATGCTGTGATGCTCATGGGCAAGATTACAGCAACTGAAGACATCCTGGTTCTTTGAGAAGTGAGTAGTAATACAAGAGAAATTTTCACCTAGCAAGGGACAAATTTCTTATCAGCTTAACTTATCTCACCTCCTGTTGTAAGGACATTTTGTTCACCTCACCATTCTAATCAACATAAACTCCACATTGACCTAAAATCCTCATCAGCATAAAATCCTCAGCATCATAGGATTAACCCCACCCACCCACCCCAGTCATCTGATACTTCCTCCAATGATATGATCCCCCCATCAATTTAGGATTATGCCCCCCCCGAGTCATTTGATACTCCCCATGAACCCAACAAATAGTGGTGAGCTTGGAGTGTCTTTGGCTGCTCTGAGGCACTGACCTCCGAGCGCCCTCACCAGTACATGAAATTATGCAAATCTCTATTGTTTTTTTTTTTCTTTAGCCCTCAACACTCCCCTTTCTAGATGGTCAGAGGATAGGATTCATTGACCTCTGATAAGCCTGGTGATAGAGTTTGTTGCTAGCACTGTTTATGGGCTGAATTTAATTATTTCTTCCTTTCCCAAAAGGGAAGCATCTCTCTCTGTAGTAATTGGAGTTGTAAGAGGGGTGAATTTAACAATGTTTTCCTTCTGGGTTTCTTTTATTTTTGTTTCCTATTACCATATTAGAAAAAGACTCTATAATCTCTGGTTTCCTCAGGTATTCTGAAGGTAGTTTGGAACTATCTTGTTTTGATATTCCACAATCTTCACATTTCAAATTTGCATAATAAAAACCAAAACAAGTATGATTGATCTCAGCCTTTGCCCTGAGCTAAATCCCTAGTCTTTTTTTTGTTTTTTGAGACAGGTTCTTGCTAAGTAGCTGAGTTGCTCTGGCTGGGCTGGTATTGTGATCCTCCTGCCTCAGTCTCTCAAAGTGCTGAGATAACAGACATGCATCGCCATGCTCAGCTATAGAGAACTATTTGAATAACTGTATGAAAAAATTAAACCTACAAACATCAAATAAAAATTAAAATTTGTAAAATGGATAGTTTCTTGCATGCTATTGGGTCAGAAGACAGAAATTACCCAGCCATGGTATTATCAAGTGATGAGTCAGCCTGCTATATCAGTCATTAACTGGATATTATCTTATCCAGTGCCAAAATATTGTGTATGGACAATAAGAACATTCTAATAAATGAAAATAAAATCACATGAAGTTATATCCTGGCATATGTAAAGGTACAAATAAATTTTCTGAACCAGTGGATGGTAGTTCCTTTACGCTGGTCCCACTACACCTGTCTCTTCTCTCAACCATTGTCTGTAACTCATTTTCTGTATGAGAAACTGCCTGAAGAATTAGAACTTGAGCCTTTTTAACAGATGACTCTGTAAGATTTGCTGGTGCCACCCAAAAGTGGAGTGAAAGCTGTGTCATTATAAACCCACTCATGGGTAATTCTACAGCAAAATGAGACAGAAAAAAAATCTTTCCAGTAGACAGAATTTTGAACAGTAAGACTTGTTTTCCACTTTCAATGGCCACTTAATTTCACCAAGAATACAAATGCTCTCTGATTCATGAGCAGCAGTTAACAGTTTAGCTGAAAGGTCAGGGACTTGGAAGGAACAAGGTTGGAAAATTGGAAGTCTGAGGAAGGGGTATGTTACATCTTTTATAGGGAGTACAGAATGTGAAGATATAAACTTCTCATGAATAATCAGCAAAAGAAATCCATGCGGAGAAAGCTTTTGACAATCAACTGAATGCAATGACAATTCACTATGGGTATCAGTAAACTTCTTTCCCAGGCCACTATAGTTCTTGTTCAAGGGGTTTATAGACAAAATTTATATAGTACCAAAAATAAAGGGTAGTAATGGACTCAACATTTTGTTCATTCTTTACCAAAGCTGTTCTTACTACTCCTGATGTTAATACCCTAATATACCAATACCAATGATCCCAAGGACCAGTGCAGGGCCCCTTTCATGACACTCTACCCCAGGAGCACCATTCAGACCCCAGGTGGAATGTTGATTGCATTAGATCTATTCAACACAAAAGGATCAGAGAATTCTCCCTCCCTGAGTATGAACTTAGTATGCACAGAGATTTTCCTTGTCTCCCAGGGTTGCTATTGCCAGCATTTTCATCAGGAAACTCATACAATAACTATCTATCATCATCACAGGGCACATACATTGCCTTTCTTTTTCAGTTTTGGCCAAACTGGGATTGAAACCAGAGCCTTCACTTGAGCTACATTGTAAGCCTTTTTTGTAATTTTGAGACAGGGTCTCATTGAGTCACTAATTTGCCCAGGCAGGGCTTGAATTTGCAATCATCCTGACTCAGTTTTTCAAAGTGCTGGGATTCTAGGCATGCCTCACCACCCCCATGTATATTGTTTCTTATGAAGGGATTTATCTAAAAGAAAATAGAGTGAAGCAGTTGGCTTTTGAGCACATAATTTATTTGTATTAGTGCATCACTGAGTGCCTAGTTTAATGGAAAAATGTAATGGCTTCTTGAAGATTCAATCAGAAAACAGTGTTTAAATCAGTGAAAATCATTCAATGTATGTGTTCTCTTCTTTCCTAGAATATAAGGAAAGGAAGTATATCGTACATATAACTCACTTATGAAATATTTGCTTCTTGCCTCAGAAACTTCAAGTTCTGCTAGAATGAAATCCCATTTTTTCCCTTTTTCTTTATCTTGTTTTTTTTTTTTTTCCCAAAGAAACATTTCATTCCCCAGGTACACCACACTGGTTCAAATGAGTTGAAAGCTCAGAATGTCACCCACCTATTTTTTTTGCTCCTTATGACACTGGCTCAAAACAGTAGAAAAAGGTACTACCCTCTTTGAATTTTCAATTGTTATCACATAGGATAAATACATCTCTAATTTTACCCCATGGACAAAGAAGAATATAGGTGGAGACCACAGATGTCTTTAAGGATATCTCTTTACACTTTTTGAATAGTACCGATAAAGAAAAATTTAGGCAGAACTTTTGACTTACTCCTTTCATAATGACAGTTTCAATTACCCTGCCTAGGAAAACATGACGTGTTTTTCTGAGAGCAAAAGAATATAGAAGAGCTAATTGAAGAAAGAAGCCATAGTTTTTACCAGTAGGCATAACCAATTATCAAAGAGTAACAAAAGTTATATTTCTTTATATTTCCCTTACTTATTTTGTATACACTTAATGGACGGTGTTAAGTATATTCCCTTTATTTTTGTATTTTAGTTTTATATAAAATATATTAGTGGTTAATCTTACAATTTAGTCTGTAGAACTGTAGGTGAAACTGTGACAATTTGCTTAGCAATAAACACAGCCAGTTAGGTTGATGAGGCTGTGGACCTGATCAATCTGATGAGGGAAAAAATTGTCACAGTCAGATACACGATAACATTTTATTAGATGGAATTCTTGAATCATTTATTTTATATATGGAAGCTCACACTGCATGAGGAATGTGTTTGGAAGATGAAGAACTAAATGGATCAGCTGTCCCTGCTACAAAAATGCATCATTGTAGCTCACTATTCCTGACTTTCCCATGCTGCTGCCAGTAACCAAATGCTGGTTAACATTTCTTTGTCATCATCTTGCTTAAAACAAGGCTCTTGAAATATATGACATAACAAGAGAATGACTAGGACAGACTCCTGCCTATCTGGTGTGCTATTTTTCAGCATAATAGGGAAACATGTGAAGGGCCTGGTAGTGCTAACTCCAGGAGTACACGTGGAAGGAGTAGTTGCAAAAATTTAGGATGTTTTCCCATCAGCTAGCCAGTCCCTTCTTCCTAATAACTATGGTCATGCACTTCAGAAAGCCTTTCCACTACCAAGTGGAATTCTTTATGAGCTAAAGCTTCTTTGCCATGGGTTGTATAATATGGTTGAACTCTTGGCAAACATACCTTAATCTTTGCAAAGGCAAGGACTTCATCTGAGTTGTTAATTCTTGTTCACATTCTCTCTCTTCTCTAGAGGTAGCAGAAACTTCCTGCATTTGCTACCCTAGAACCAACAGTATTCTTTTTCAACACTTTTAGTAGTTAACAAATATTTATATTCAAGTTATCCTGCTTAAATTACTAGTGTGATTTGCATTTTCTAACTACACCCTGGCTGAAACAGACACTAAAGGGTCTCCTCAGGCAGTAATAAAAGAATTCCACAATAAAACATAGGAACCAAGAAAGGAGTAAGAAACAAAAGGAAAGTTACGCATTAAATCTAAATCTAAGTCCACAATGGGGTATCATCAACTATAGAGAGTTTATTACACACAGTGAAATGAAATGCATGAAAATAATGTTACAAGTAAAAGGTAGTTAAATACAGTGAAGTGATTGTTTTTTGATGCTTCCATTTCCTAGAAATTGGTTCAAGTCCTCATTTTATTAGATTTTACATCAAGATGAATATTCAGGATAAACCCCCAAAGAATAGTAAAACTGCATATAATTAAAATAATGACAAAATGTTAGTAATAGTAATGTGAACAACAATACTAGTCTATTACAAAAAAAGGTGTTAAGTATAGAAAAAAAATTTTGGAGACCAAAGAAGCATTGAGAGAGTTAAAAGTAAACTCCGATACAATTGTTATTACACTAAAGGTAAACGGCTTTTAAAATCACAAGTAAAAGCAAAAAGGTATATTGGTTTAAAGTATAATCAAATCCACTTTCATACTGACTATCTGACAAATCAAGATAGAGAAATGTGTAGGACGTGGACAAACAGAACTAGAAATGATGAATAATGTGCCCTCTAAAATCTGACAATTTTATTCATTTTTTTATAAAAAGAGATGTTTCAAAGTGATTAAAAAAACTTGTGTTTCAAATTTATAGGTCTACATTTCTAAGTACTTATTTATTCACTTTATTTATATGGACAAGATATAGAAAGGTAACATTGGTAGAGGTATAAGAACAAATGGAAAATTCACTATCAATTTTTAAATTAAAATGTATATGAATATTGATAAATAGATTTTCTGTATTTTTAGGGATGATTATATTATTTTCTTTAAATTGCTATATGTAGTAAATTGTAACGATAATCTCTCCTCCATATTAATCTGTTTTGCCTTCATAAATACAGCAGTATTCTTTCCTGCTTTGATGAATAGTTTGTTTATCTGTTTTTGGTAATGCATCTATATTCATAAAAATATTTGGCCAATATTTTGCTTTACTTTCTTTTTATAATAGTAATAACAATATCCTGCATGTTGGATAAATGGAATAGAGAGACATGTCTTCTATTTTACTCCCTAGATGAATTTCTGTAAAATTGTAAGTTTTGGTTCCTTTAATTTTTGAAATAAGTTTCCTAAAACAAAGAAGCAAAGAAACAAGCAAAACATTTCTATCACATCTTGGCCTTTTGGCTAAGATCAAGTGTAAAAAAAAAAAAAATCTGCACTGATGTTTCATATCAAGCAGTTATTCATTAAAATAACTGATTTGAAACTTTTAACTGTTTATTGAACTATTCAGATTTCCCTTCATTCCCGACAATTTAAAATTATATTTTTCAAGAGCATTTAATTACATTTTCTTACTATCAAAATTCATTAGTACAATATATTACACCTTATTATGATTACATTCTTAACCTTTAAAACATATGACCCTCTTTTACTTCTACTAATATTTTGTCCCTGTTCTTCTATTTATTAATTTACAAAAGATTTAAATATATAACTATGTTGAATGATGAAAATAATTTTCACTGTTAATTATCATTAATGTCATGAGTATACTATGTTACATTATGATGATTATATTGGAGTTTTTATACAACTTTTATTATTTGTTTTTCTATTTATTGTGTTCTAATTAATTTGTTACTCTAATTTTTAACATTGTTTCTTAGTTCACTAATTCTGAACTTTTCGGCATTTTCATCTAATATTTTTATCTAATTCTCAGTATTTTTCAATTTTATTATTACTTGTTTGGTCTATGAACTTGCTTTTAATACAGTAACAGTATCCCTAAAGTGGTATAATCTTAAGTACAACCAAATGAATATTTACAAATGTAATAACCATTTAATTATCATTCAAACTCAAAATATTAACTACTTTCAGTATTCCATAAACTTTCTTAAGGCATCTTTCCAGTCAATTCCATCCCTAACCTTCTCCCTACATCAGTTGTAATCTTTTGGATCTAACTTTTTTCATTCATCATTTTATCTGTGAGATTTATCTACATTGGCACATGTAAGGGTGGTTAAATATGCAGCTGGACAGTATATAATTTTATGAAGCTATTGCGATAAATTTTCAATATAATTATTGATGAATATTTTAATTACATTTAAATTTTTTTGGTTGTTAGGCTTAACACATCTATGAACAGTATTGGTTATAATTTTTATAAACATAAAATATTTTGGAAATGGAATAGAATTGTAGAATTCCAGTTGTACTAGGAATAGAATTGTGAAAATTTTGGAGCACAAAATGAGAGTGGATAATTATTGTATTCACACAATATATTCCATATTTCATCAAAATTCTTTGGCTTTTGTTGACATTGACTTTATCAACTATTACATTATCAGTTTTCATTGAGGCCTTTTCAAATTGTGTCTTGCCCTTTGGTAAATTAGACTAGTTCCTTAATATACTCTACTATATTTTTCCTGATTATTATTTTTTTTAATTTCATTTACTTCAGGAAACACATTTTTAAAAAGCATGCACTTAAATATGTAAAGGTAGCCACATGTCCTTGAAGATCTCACAAATTTTACTTTAAATATTTTGTATTTGTATCAATAGCTGCATTAAAATTTAGACCTATTCAACTCAGTGGAATTAAAATTTTATTTATTATGTTGGAACGCTTTCATTTTTAGTCTCACTGCTATCTTTGTTATCTTAAATAGGATATTTCTCTTACTACAACAACATCCTTTACTTCTTTTTTGGCTGATATATATCTAACTTTTGAAAATTAATTTTGCATGCCATAGAGTTTAGACTTGTCTTTTGAAAGTAGTATATCTATAAATTGCATATTCCAATTAGCTTGAACTTTGTCACTCTTGAGAAGAGCTTGTTTCATTTTTATTTAATGTGATTTCAATTATTGTAAATGTTTTCATATATTTCTATCTCAGCAGTAATTATGTCTCTTTTTTTTTTTAACCTTGGAAAAAACTTTGAAAAGGTTTACAAATCTCTCAGGATCTCTGAATAAAATTTATTAGAAGGGGGTGAAGGGGGGGCAGGGACAAGGGGAAAAAATAAGAAGCAAGACCTATCATGGAAAGGTACAAGATTCCAATAATGAATGCAACTGTACTGTATACCTAAAATGTACCAATAAACTCAATAAAAAATTTATTAGAGCTAAGAAGCAATTTCATACATATTAATTAAATGGTAAATGTTTATTCATAGAATAAAGAATAATATATTCTTGTGAATTTTTTTATTTTATTTTATTTTATTTTTTATTTTTTTATTTTTTGATACCTGGGATTGAACTCAGGTCCTTGCGCTTGCAAGGCAGACCACCGAACCACTGAGCTAAATCCCAGGCCCCATGAACGTTTTTATTTTAAACAATTTATTCATTGTTTAATATTCTCTACCTATTTCTTAATTAAGGTAATAGTATAGATAGAAAACAGCTCCAAAATGTTTATTTTTTTAGCAAACCTATTCGTCTACTTATTTTTGTAATAATTTCAAGTTGTTCTAAAAGTAACACACTTTTATTATTCAGAATTCTTACATCTACTATATAGTAGGTACAGGCAAATTTTTCCAGTATCCTCTTACTTGAAACTAAATATGACTTTTCAGCCAAATTCTTGAAATATAAGCTGCTGTTAAGCTTAATTTACCTTCTTTGACATTAATTTTTTTCCTTCTCAAATATTTTATAAATCATAAAGCAAGTATAGTGATTTAAATTTGATATTATTTCATGTAATTACAACTTGAAATAGATTGAAATGGTTGAATGATAAAACTACTAAAATCATAAACAAAACACATATGACTATAATTACATCCTAAGTATACTTTAACATGAGATACAAATTCAGTGATACGATCAGACTATATCAGTTCCAATATTATGCACATATGTTACATGATCTTTTTAAATAATTATATGCTTTAAAGTTATTTTTGAATTCAAATAGAACAAATTGATGTCTTTAGTATGAAATCTGCATTCTTATATGTTTTATTTTGATTTATTTTTTGTATAACTCGGTTCTGGTTCACTGCAGTAAACACACATGATTTTCACTTTTAACTTAATTTTCACTTAAAATGGAGCTATTTCTGTCCTTGATTCCAATGCCTGCTAAACAAGTAAAAGGCTTTATACACATACAGGAAGTTAAAAGTGACATGAGAATATTCAGGCCTTTCTTCTGGTTGGGAGGAATTTTTGTTTCCACAGAAATATAGAAAAGAGGCCAATTAATACTGTTAATCTTGATTATGTGACAAACTGAAGGTCACAGTTCTTCCTTTAGTTTTAAATTCAAGTTCTGGATCTGAAAGTCATGCAAGAGAAAAAGCCTGTCACCTGTTACCTACTTGAGAGAGAGGAAACACTCTCTGTATTGTTCTGAATTTTGCCAGATGGTTTTCAGTGCTAGGCCTTGCCCATCTCAGTCCAAGCTCAACAGTAGTAAAAATACTGTTTTGCAATGTAATTTTTAAAATACAAATAATATTTCAAAATACATGATTTTTCTCATATTTAATACAAACATCTTGTCATTTACAGTAAAAGAAAAAGATTTCCAGAAAATAATACTTTATGATACAGTGAAAATATATACCAGTTAGGCTCATTTCTTCATCTTCAAAGCACTCAGAAAATCTGGCTTTCAGTTTTCGTGTAAGCATTTCTATAATTCTTGTTGAGTACAGTTATCCTGTTGAGAACTCTCCCTCCATTAAGCTCACTGGATTCCTTTGTAGAGCAGGAAGAGGGGTGTGCTAGTACTCTCTGCTTAGATTTCACACAGTTTATTAAAAGATTCTTGAGTGAATTGGTATTTTTTGTTTGTTTGTTTGTTTTTTTGCAGTATTACCCAGGACTTTTTATCTTTTCATGTCTCCAAGTTCCCTTATGTCATCTATAGACAAAGGATTGACTTATGACAATGTTTGAATTTTGGACTTAGAAGAAAAATATTTAAGAGCCAATAATCTACAGAACGCTTTAATGCAGATGCTAATGCAATTCCCCCAAGGCAGAATCTTGTTTTAGATATGTAGATGAAATATTAAATGTATCTACTCCTTTGGTTTTTTCACATCACTCTTTGCACAGGAAAAATTACTATAGATTTTGTTACCAGTTACAAATATTACAATGCTACAGATGACATTTATTGTTGAAATGTGTTGACTCATCAGCCCAAAGACTGAAGCTCTTCTTTTCCACTTTTTTTACACAAATTTCATCAACATTCTGTGACGTATCATCAATACCTCAATGATCATTTTCCTAGAAAGAGGAAGGTTTTCAAATTTTGATTCAGGATTTTTCCTTAGCAGTTTCTATTCTGTAACTTTACATGTGAATTTTGTGAAAATTTAACTGATGATTTATTTTTCCTGGAAATATTTTATGCTAATAAATAGCTCATTTTTTTCTACAATACACTTTTAATAAAATGATTATTTTAAATTTCTAATGGCCATATTGAAAAATCAGTACTTTCATTTGCCATGAGACCATCGAAAAATATCATTAAATATCCTGTAAATGTTTCTGTCTTTTAAATTGCTGCATGAAAAATAAAGTAAATTAGTTTATCAGATCACACAAAAACTGTTGATGTATCACTTAGAGGATTTTATGTGACTATTTTCACAGTAGTGCATGGTTCATCAGATTGGAATGTTTCATCACCGGAATTTTAAGAGCTGTTTGTTGGTCTAGGCCTAGAATCTCCCTCTTGCATTGCACCTCTTATCTTAACAAGTCACTATATTGAGCCATCAGACATATTTTTAAAACACAAGAGCAAATAAAATACAAAATAAAAAAGCATAATATAAAATTAAAGAGCTGGGCATAGTGGCACATGTGGATTGCAAGTTGGAGCCTAACAAGGGCAATTTAGTAATTTAGTAAAACCTTGTTTCAAAAAAAAAAAAAAATCCTGGGTTTATGTAGCTCAGTGATAATGAGAACATCAGAATTTTTTTTTCTCATTGAGTTTATTGTTACATTTTACGTATACAGTACAGTTACGTTCATTATTGGGATCTTGTACCTTCACATAACAGGTCTTGGTTGTAACTTTTTCCCCCTTATCCCTGCCCTCCCTTCACCCCCTCCTCCCTTCCCTTTTACAAATACTTTATTTCCATTTTTTTTCATTTTCTCATTTTTTTTTCCTTTTCAGAAAAGGTATCAGTACCATTTAAGCTTTGCAAAATTCTTCAGGAAAGAACTTGCATTTATTTTCAGCCATTGCCTGAGTTTCTTATAACATTGAACCACTGAATTTATTTTTTCCTGTTAAATTCTCAGGTGGTGTTCCAGTTAATTTTGTTGCATGTGGCAGACTGCATTTTCTAAAGATAACCTCAGTTCTTAAAGCAATCTCCTGCGATAACTAGCTGGTGCTTACAATTGCACCATTTATTCTCTTTACTTAACTCCAGGGAGGAGAGAGGTAAATTTCCTTCCTATTGTTGCTGAGAGTTGGAACTTATTTTGTGCTTCCCCATTGTTTTTGAGGAGTAACCTTTGCAGAGATGCTTCTTCCTTGATGCTTTTCCTCAGTGGGTCATATTCTATATTATATTTATTCTACACTGAGAATAGAAATCCATCTTTCCATAGAAATTGATAGGGCTAAAAGCGGTTCTTATTTTCATTTTTTAATTTCAAAATGCATGTTTTGTTCTTTTGATTCCTTCCTTTCTCACCTCCATAGTGCATTAAAAACTTGTTTCTGTTTTGTTGTGTGGGTGTCTTGTACTGCTACAGCTGATTGCCACAGCAGTCAACTTATAAACAAAGAACATTTGTTTCTCCCAATTCTGTAGAATTGGAAGTCCATGAGCAAGGCACCATCAGGGTTGGTCAGGGTCATTGTTTTAATGCTCTAGAAATTATGAGTACCCAGTCTTCTTCTAATAGAAGAGTTGGATGGATAAAGGGCCCTGCAAATTCTTTATGAGGTCACAATTTCATTCACGAGTGTTCTGCTGTCAGGATTTAATCAGCCCCTGAAGGCCCCGCCTTTTAACATAATCGCAATGGCAATTAAAATATAATGTATCAATTCATGGAGACAAATTCAGATCAGTGTTTGTCTTATTTTGGTCTTATCTCTTATTTTGGTCTTACCTCTTATTTCACCCCAGAGGGGAAGGAAAGTGCGAAGTCATCTTTCTATACAGTGATACTTTAGGGTCATTTCCATTCTTGAAGCTACCCTATTGCTGGCCTTTCCCTTAGAGTAGGAATGCTTCTGCATGCTCTTCCTA
The DNA here is from genome assembly GCF_012274545.1 of Fukomys damarensis. Classification (NCBI taxonomy): domain Eukaryota; kingdom Metazoa; phylum Chordata; class Mammalia; order Rodentia; family Bathyergidae; genus Fukomys; species Fukomys damarensis. The sequence continues at coordinate 18,659,722 of NW_022900926.1, read as the reverse complement.
TCCCGCCTCTGAGTACCTCTCTTGTCTCATTATTTTCTCCTTTCTTGCACCATAGTCATTCTACTTAAGCTCTGTAGGCTTGAAAAATATGCCTCACATGGTTATATTTTTATTTCCTTTATTTTTAAAATTTGCTCACTCCTACATAATTGCCGTGTATTTCCTAGGCCAAATTTTCATCAGGAGCACTTGTGCCTACCTCTGCTCTTTAATCCTCATCCCCTTTTTTCCATGTGCCCCGCTATATACTTCATGTTTTAGAGGCTACAGCTAAACTATTTACTTTAAGAGTTAACTATTTACCTAAATAGCAAATATACCATTAGAATGTAATATCATTCCATATTTATTCAGCATTTCCCCTAGATTACAATTTAAATATAGAAAGATTTGCTAGCATGTGGAAGTATTAAATGACAGGTAATAGAACTCATGGGCCAAAGAATTGGCCTTGTGGGGGGATATTTAAGATAAAATTGTTGCTCCTTTAAGAATGACAAAGGAAATTTCCTAGTCACATATATTAATTAATACTGACATTTCTTAAGTAATTTTTCTGGCACGTAATTTAAAAGTGTTAACCTTTCTTGACATAAAGTTATTATTATTTGAAATTGTTTGCTTTTTCTCACTTTTTACAACATTCTTTTTATTGTCATAAATTTGGCTAGCGTGCCTCTCTTTGTTCATGTTGTATTGCTATTTTTTTGAGCCTATATTTTAATATGCCTATGTCCACATTATATAACAACTTTTTGCTACATGAACAAACATACTAATCAGGATGCAACCGAATATATCTTTTTCTCAGGATTAACTGGAAATCAACTTTTACTTTCTTTCTCTGTGAGAAATCTCAGACAATTTTTATAATATTTTCCAGTCATTCCATGATAAATTTAACCATTCATTTTTATGCTAGGAAATTTCAGAGAAATATGGTAGCAGACTAAGTTCCTTCACCAATCTTTTCTCCCCATAGACATATTAATTTGAACAGCTTCTGACTCATTGACACAGGAAAATACTTTTACAAGAGTCAAAGAAAATAGGTGAGAGAATACAATATCCACTTTTAGAATAATAATAAGAAAAACCACAATGAAAAAGGGAATAGAGTTTTCCACATCATCTATCTTCCAACTCCAAGGTGCACAATACAGAAATAGATGCTTCTTGTTTGGGAAACATGGGAAACAAGTGCAGTCCTGAGACTTACAGAAATAGTAGATGTGCTTACAGGCTCCGAGGAAATAATAAATAATCTGCTTAGGCTTTCCATAAAATTGGACACAAATAAAACCAAATTATGAAAACTAAATACTTCCTCCTTCAAGGTACAGATGTCATCATTTTCCACCACACATCATGAATTTTTGTTTTGTTTTGTTTTGTTTTGCTTTTTTCTTTGAGACAGGGTCTCACTATGTACTTGAGACTGACCTGGAACTCACTATGCAGCCCAGGCTGATCTCTAACTCCCAGTGATCCTCCTGCCTCAGCCTCCCAAGTGTTTGGATTACAGGCGTGCACCACGACGCCCAGCTACACACATCATGAATTTGAGGGCAACAGAACCCTCATCATGGATAAAGTAAATTACTTCAAACCAAACAGGAAGTAACCAACATGAGTGAACTACTGGACAGAATTAAAGAAGAAATGTTATGAAGAAGCATGACAAACTTTAAAGGGAAATCAGAGAAACAGTTCAGAAATTTACCAGAGTTAAAGTCATTTTTAAAGCTCAAACAATTCCTGGAACTGTAAAGTTCACTAAGCAAAATGAAAAACATGATAGGAGGACATCAATACCAAAAACCATCAAATAGAGGAAAGATCCAGTAATCTCATAATATATCTAAAAATGCAATGTTGGCAGAGAGCAATGTATAAAGAATGGTCAGCAAGAAAGAAAGAATTCAGGAACTATTTAAAAGCATTTGCAAAGCAAATATGCAGGTATTGAGGGTTAAGAAGAACTTAAGAATGTCAAGAAACTAGAAAGCTTTTAAGATATAATGGGAAAAAATCTAAATCCAAAAGGGGATACAATTATGAATGAAGATACAGAAAAGTCAGAGATCGCTATTAAGAGTCAACAAAATTTTCCCAGGAATAATATAATAAAGCTCTGAAATGATAATGACAAAGAGATTCTTAAAACAAACAAAGAAAATGAAGTAGCAGAGGAGGCTGTGGCATTTGCGGACAGTAGATTTCTCAGCAGAAACCTTACACACTAGAAGAAAGTAGAATTTTTTCACAATAGTAATGAAAACCCTGCCAACCAAGCATATCTTACTCAATGATGTTATTCCTTAGACATGAGCAATAAGATATTGCTAGGTGAACAAAAAGCTGAGAAGATTTATTACCCTCCCCTGGTGTCTTATAAGAAGTGCCAGAGTTCTTTTCAAATCAGAGATAGTGATATTAGCAAGAAGAAAAGAAGGCTGATTCACTGTTAGAGTAACTATACTGAAAAACTTCAGAATATTCTAATACTGGGGGCCGGGGATGTAGCTCAGCGGTTCGTTGGCCTGCCTTGCAAACGCAAGGACCCGAATTCGATCCCGGTGCCAAAAAAAAGAATATTTTAATATTGTATAAGTGACATGTAAATCATCCGTGTTTTTAATATGAAGACTGAAAATGATTAAAATGATAATTATGTTAAAAAGGTAAATGATAAACATGATAAATATGAAAAATGGCACATTGAAAATCCAAAACGTGTGGAGGAATGAAGCACATTAGAGATTTTTTTTGTTTTCTTCTTGTTTATGTTTTTACCTATAATTATGATAACTGTTAACTTTCTGTAACATCATAATAGCTTATTACAATCACCAGATGTTTTTGTAAGCCTCATATTAGTCACAAGGCAAAAAAAGAAAAAACCCAAAATAATAAGCAATAATAAGCTTCATACTAGAAGACATAATCACAAATCAAGATCAAAGAGGAAGCGGGGAAAACTGTCAAAAACTTACAGAAGTAACACAGGAGACACTGTCAGTTTCCCTCCTTTTCCGATTTTGTGCCAATATTATTCCGCTGATGCTATGCTCTTTCATTCTCCATCTCCAGATCCTACTCCAGCGATTTCACTAAGCTCTCTGGGATATAAAACAGAAATGGGAGAGTATCCTGCATCAAATGTGTATGAAAATCAAGGACATTACATTTATCTGTCTAGAAAGAGTGATTATCTAAGAATAAGAAAGTTGTTAAAAAAAGAATGGAAGAGGTTTGCTGGCGAAATGTGTATTTATTTGTGTAATACTTTCCCGCTATAAGGGACAAGTCAACAAAAATTACCGTCGACAAAACTTCATCTTCAATGTCTCCTTCTCTGTTACCATTCTCTTTATTACCCGAAAATGTTTTCTCCTGATCAGCTTTCATATTGCATAACCAAAATACTTATCATCAGGCATACCTGACCGCCTGGAATTCATAGCCCAGTTATATTGCGTGAGGCATAAATCACAGGACCAGTGTAGTAGGAAGAGAACGCTTTTTTTCTTTTAACAATGGAACTTCCATTTTATCCATATATTTGGAGACATAAATAAATGTTACTTGAAATGGGGCTGTGGCTTAGTGGCAGAGCACATGCTGAGCCTGCTGATGGACCAGAGTTCAACCCCTATCACTACAAATGGGGCAAAAAAAAAAAAAAAAAAAAAAAAAAAAACAACACTGCTCAAAAGGACTACATAGGATAACTCAGGCATTTTTAAAGGGGAAAATCAATTCATTACTATTGGTCATAGAAATTAAAGGGGAAAGGTTTCTCTGGGAAAGTAATTCTGAACTTTTACACGAAAATGTATTATTTTTGATTGTCTTTTATGCTACTGAAAGAAAAAATACAATGCACAATGACTCTCTGATTACTAAATATTTTTAAAACATGATTATTATACTGAAATAAATTACAGATATTAGATACTGAAATTAATTTTTGTTTTTCAAAAAGTATTGGAATAATTTTGGTCAAAATTAACAAAGCCTCATCTAAATACTTCCGCGTTAACTTTTTTCTTTTCAACCACTTAAGGAATTCAGGCGGGGCCCAGCACTGGCAGATTCAGTAGTTCAACCTTGCTATTAAGCGCAGTTTACCTTCTTTCTTTTCTCCAGCCTCTGCATTGGCTTTTGTCACAATACAGTGGCAATTTTATGATAGTTGTTCAAGTTATTCCACACAGTGCAACTAGGTCTCAGAGGAAACTAATAACTTAGTAATACTTTGTTATGATTCTCATATAGATATGAGGGAAAAAATAAAGACACTTCCTTACTTAAACATGAATTTGATAGAATTCATTTAAATATGCCTGATAATGGAATAATTATCTTGTGGTCTGTATCGTTACTCTGTAAGGTTACATGGAAAGTTTGAATCTAATATAATTAAATTTGAGAGACTTTAAAGTTTAGGCTATGAATTCATTTCTTAAATTCTTAGTAGACAAGAAAATTACTGTATCAAACATACTATGATACAGATAAACACATGCTCTTTACACCACTCATTGTCTTTACTAATGTCACCTTGGGATTTTACTTCTATTCTGAAATTCAAAAAGATAGAGTTGTCTTTAATGCAGAAGTAATAATACGTGACTATTTTCCAAAGTTTTCAATTTCTAACTCTATTTTGTGGTATTTAGTCTCTCTATAATTTTAATTTATAAATATGGGAAATATTTTGATGTCATCATAAATAAATTGGGCACCCACAATTTGATTCACAAAGTCAGAGTCAATGAATTGTCTGAAATTAGAATACAAATCATCTAATATTCTGGCAGAAATTAAATCCATGAACCACCGAGAAATAGCCAAATTCATTGGCTATTTACCTTTTCACTATAAATATATATATATGTATAATATATATAAATATAAATAAAAAAATATATGTCAACTTATAATTAACAGAGAAATTTTTTTCTTAATGAACTGAAAATATCACAGATTTAATTTTTGGCTATTTTTATCTACTTTATTTTCCTTAAGATATTTGTGAGAAAGAATATATCATTGGCAGATTCACTTCTAGGCAACTTATATGAAAACGGGCTACCATCAAAAACATGATGATTAGCAGACATTACTGCTACATCAGTAAATAGTAGAAGGAGTATCTGCATTATTTGGACATTATTTGAATCTGTAAATTCACCATGTATAATATAAATAAACAGTTTATAAGCAAATCATTTATTCCACAATAACAATGCAGGAAAACAAAATCATCCCCCGATATTTGTATAAATTCAAAACTGTGCCTGTTTGTATATTCATCCCATGCAAATCCTTCCTAGTGCTTAAAAGATTATATCCAAATGAGACAAAAATTAAGTATTAATGCCAGTGAATCAATACTACTTATTATCTTTAAGGAGAAACACACACATAAAACAAGGAGTAAACTGTAAAATATGTTGGTATTTTAACAGTTAATAAGGCATGAACACTTCAAATGCATATCTTTTTTTACAATCATGATATAATCTATACTGTTTTATATTATAGTATCTAATTGAGATAAACAATCATAGGTGACTCCACAGATATTAAAATAGCCAAAAGAAGGTCAGCGCTCTGGAAAAAACTTAGGTTGGTGAAAATTTATCTCAAGTTTAAAATATTTCATAGCTTCTGATTTCCCCCAATCTGTTTCTTTAACATTTTCATTTTCTGACTTTCCAGTATACATAGAGCATATTTTAGTAGAGTAGATTGCAGTACTACACATCTCAAGAATCAAAATTAGAACCTATACCTCTTTATCAAATAATAGATTGCAGGCTTTAGGAGTCAAATATTTCCTGAACATGAAATTGCCAAGATATACATATACTCTAGAAAGAGAGGAAAAAAAAAAAACCACACATTTGAAAAAAAAACATTAAGGTTTGTTCTGGATGTGTTTGAAAGTCAGACATTAAATCAATCTTAAAATAACTTTAGAAGTACAAGATTAGGTCAATGGAAAATTACTCTGTGCAGAATTAGATGGAGTTGGCAGAGAACTGAAAAATTGAAATCATATGCCTTTGATTCTCCTTCCTGGTAGTACATGTTATAAAATTGCTGTGAACACTAAATTATCAAATACTGAATCAATTCTCCTTGGGGAAATAGTTCAGGGTTAAATTCCCTCAAACCTCTGGATACAACATTTTCATCAACAGAACAATGTGATAAACAACCTTGTTTTATGTGTGTGCGCATGTGTGTGTGTGTGTGTGTGTGTGTGTGTGTGTTTTGCAAAAAGACATTAATATGCAGTGTTGATTCATTAGCATCAAAGTCACAGTCCACAGCATTATTATGCCAGAATGAACTTCAGCTAACACACATACCTTTTCTCTGAGACACATTATTCTTGACTTCTTGTGCTTGGGAACAAAAGATGGTATTTTAGTACTATTTTTGGATGCCATTTTAAGCAGTGAAATCACCAATAAAAAATGCAAAATATACAGAGCTGAATAGATCATGAAAGATCATTTGATCACAGTACATGAACTGAAATAAGGCAGAACACCAAAATGTTTTACTTTAACCTGGAAGGTTCATCTTGGATAAATCAATTTTTTGCTGCTTTTCAATTTTTGTTAATGTCCATAAAATTGATTTGGAAGTTATAAAAATTTTTACCAAGTTTCCTACTTCACAAATAATGAGGACAGACTCTGAAAGGGAGACAGAAAAAGTCATAATTTTAAACCTTCAAATACTCCAGTTCAAACTTATTACTACTGTCAAAGATTTACAAGCAAATCATTTATCCCACAACAATGCAAGAAAACAAAGTCATTCTACTCTATTCTTATAAACTGAAACGTCTGTATTTCTCAGTCCCTGTGATTTGACATCCTACTGGTTCTCAAATTTATTGTGAATCAGACCCACCCGGAAGGATTGTTTCCCTTGCTTGTTTGAGATCTCACTATGTAGTTCAGGCTGGCCTTGCATTCAGTATGTAGCCCAGGCTACCTCCAATTCCTAATCTTTAATATTCTAACACTAAGAATGTTTTAAAACAAGTATAATCGTTGCAGGGTTGAAGCCCAGAGTATAGTTTTGAAATTCAGGTATACAATTAAATAGAATTAATTATGAGTTACAGTGTCTGATTTCAAGTTGGAAAAAAAAAGAGGGCAGTTTCTTAAATTGTTTCTTTAATGACAATCATAACTGAAGATGCTGTCAATCATGCAACTCCAAATAAACAAGGTTATTGTATATGTGATACCTCTTTGCCCGACAGGACTCATTGCCAACTATGTCACTGGTAAAATAACATGACTTTGCATTAGGATTCTGGTTGTAAATCAAAGGCAAAGCAAAAGCATCGATAATATTATTTCATAAAATAGTTATAAATCTAATAATGAAAAGAGAGTGTTGCTTTACAAGTATCTTTGTCCTCTGAGGCATGGAATTATCACAGCTGAAAATATATTGTCTCTTTGAGAATATAAAGCTAGAACTCTGTAATAGTTTTTCTGTTGTTTAAAATCTGATTGTTATAGCAATATTAAAGAATGGATGAATTGTTTAGAAAGAGGAAAAATCAGGCAGATCTTGTTCCAACTGAAATTTCTGATTTTCTCTTTGAGTCTATGGAGTTATCTTTTATAATACTATCAAAAAAAACTATTAATGGTATCACTGGTCTCTATAGAATATTTTAACTGCTAGTGTAAGAGGAATGCTAAAATTTAATTCACTATATCCAGTAGAGAATATAGTGTCAACTTCATTACCTACAGCCTCTAATCTAATATAATATAGATTAATTCATAGTAGTCTGGAGAAAATAAAACATTTGTTATTACCAGAGTCAATCTAGCAAAGCCAATTTTTTTCAATGCAAGTTTTTGCCTCTAATCTTAAACTCTCATGCAGTAAAGCTGCCTCTTGGGTGGAAATGAATATTACGGCACCAACCTCAACTTAAAATAGTAGTGGGTGAAACACTCCTTTAAGAATATGTAATGAAATATGGCATGAAAAGACTGCAAAAAAAGATAATATAATCTTGGAGATTTGGAAGATAAATAATTTCCAAGTTTTTTTTTCTTTTTTGGTTTGAGTCAGAAAGAAAATTGATAAATGTGCACTGCACATAAAATATAAACATGAATAGGAAAAGAGATTGTTACCAGACTAAGGGGGAAAGGCAACTGATTAAGTTTAAATAAGAAGTGCAAAATCATGAAAATATTGTGAAGAATTTAAAATGCAACAGCTTGTTTCAAACCTGCAGAAGTAAGCAAGTTAAAATAAGGATGGTGGAAAAAAATCTCATCGGTACTGAATGCCAGAGTAAACCAATTAAGTATTTTGGAGGGCAGAGAAGGAGGAGTTAAAGTGTCCACTGCAAGTACTCTTGAGAAATAAATAAAAATATTTGAAAATCTCTATCCAGCAGACTATTTAAAAGATCCCTTTGAAATTTTTAAATAATCTTTAGTTAAACTGGTTTGTAGCAAATACATAAACCATATATTTCTGTTACTGTAATTCTGAGGTTCACTTGATAGCTGGGTTATATGAGCAACTTAGAGCAACGTAATGCGATGGTGTACAAAGAAGAGGTGATAAGGTTGGTGACCAGTTCTGTGAAGAATTTTCCTCACGGCAGACAAGATTCTATGTTTGATTTTCCAAAACAATTCTCATCTTTGAAACAATGGCATTGGTGAATATTTTCCTGAGAACTAGAAGTAATGAGACAATTTATCTGTACAGATATTCACAGATCTCTTCACATATGTACAAAACATATATAAAGTAAGATACTTTATTATAAAAAATGGCCTACGTGATTGTGAACCCTGAGCATTCTCGCAGTCGGTCCTCTGTAATTGGGAGACCTAGCAATGTTGGGGGTATAAATTGTAGCTAGTGCCTAAAAGCCTGAGAAGGCTTGTCCCAGTAATGTTAGTCCCACTCCAAGGATAGGAAAAGAGCAATACTTTAGCTCAATCCAACAGAGAGGGTGATGTCACCTTTGTCTTATCAGTTTGTTCTACTCAGGACCTTAACAGGTTGGAGAGCACCCATTCATGACAGAGAGGACTATCTGTTATACTGAGTGCACCAATTCAAAGGTTTATCTCTTCCAGAAACACTTCCATGACGCATTAGGAAATACTATTTAATAAGGTATCGGGGCATCGAGTGGCCATTGAAGTTGATGCTAAAAATTAGCCATCACATAAATCTACAATGCAGATGAGGAAACTAAAGAACTCAAGGAAGAGCTACTCATCTACCATGTGGAGGAAGCTTGAGTTTGCACTAGGCCTTTTCAGCCCCATCACCTACCTTCTGAATCAGAGTACATACAGGAGACTTACAGGAGGGTTTTGGATCTTTCCTGTAAGTTTCTTGCATGTAGAAGAAAATCGGACACATAGCAAATTTCCAATTCACGTTTGTAGAATAAATAATTACATATTTTTACATTAGAGTCAGCAATTGTATTTTAAACAGTTAATTTCATTTTCATAATCAAATTCTACCACTTTATACCCCTTCTTTGACTACCATACTGGCCCAAATACCCTTACCATCCCACAAATAACCGTAATAACTGCTCATTATGAGCAAAAATGGAGAGCTTGAACTGTATGTACCTCTTCATGTTATGACATTTTGTAAACTATCAATCTGTGACATGATATATGATCAGTAAATATCGCGACATTTACGTTTTAAGAAAATATACAGTAAAAGCTACGTTGCCCTTGATCCCCCTGAAAATACTCCACTTCCCACTGGACAGACTGTCCTATTACTGTTGTCACTTTCTGAAGCAGTTCTGGAAGTTCTCCTTTGAATCTGTTGTGACTTCCTCAGTGTCCTGAATCAATTTAGAATCTTTACCTTTCAGTCACGTTGATTTCCAGGAAGAGCCAGACATCACACAGTGCCAGATCTGTGGTATAAGTTGGAAGAGGACACACTGATATCCCTACAAGACTGCATTTTCCGTGGACGGCAGCCTAACATTCATAGTGTTTGATCACATATTTTAAATACACTCGCAGGGCAGGACTTCCAGAACTGCATCAGAGACTGGGAAAAGTGATAGGAGAATTGAATTCAAAGTGAAGAGGAATCTTTTGAGGGATACTAATGGCTATGCACCTTTCACTGTAATAATCTTTTTAAATCTAACTATTCACAATATATTTTGACACTACCATGGAAATTGGGCAAGAAAAAACAAAAAATGAGTCCTTCACCATTCAAAGTTCAAGAGGTCTTGATATCAAGTGTAGTCAAAGGTGATACTTAATATGGGAAAATAAGCAAGGATAAGATATGGAATATAATAATCAGAAAGAGGGGACTACAACCATATCTTTTCCTTAAACATTTTGTTTATAAAGATTTAAATTCAAAGATACTAAAAATAAATTCTCAAATACTTTCAATTTTTAACTATTTTGAAGATTTAGCTGTCTTAATTTCTCTACAGATAAACATATATATATTATTTTCTTATAAATGTACAAGTAAGTTGCACATGTGGTAGCACATGAAACAGTCAATAGGCATCTACAAAACAATAGTACAATCTTCTCCAAAGCCAAAATGTTATCACTACTAGAGAAAAATTTTAATAATTATATATGATCATCTATTATAGACTGTCTTAACCACTTCCTAAAAGTCAATATTTGCAAAACCCAGGAATGCTAGATAAGATGATCAGATTTAGAGACAAACTTGCCTTAACAGTACAAAATTTAATTTTTAATTTTTGTACTTTTTTCCATTAGTAAAATGATTGATTTTAAAATTAGTGTGTTCAACTACAATGATAAATCTTCAGATACAGTTTTAAATGAATACCAGTTGTTAAATTCTTTAGTAGTATCCCTATTATTTTAAATCCTATACATTAAAATTATCCTATGAATATTCTTCATACCTTTCCACAAGTAATTTAATTTTTTAGTTCATTGTAAAAATCCATACAAATTAGGGAAATCGTGTCAGATTACACAAAAGAGGACTTAATAGAGAGATAACTGTTATGCTTCCCAAAGTTTTAAACATTTCTGCAATTCCTATTCTAAAATAATGATAGATAATGTATAAAAAATGAATAAGCAATAATTTGTCATCTTAAAGACAGATGTATATTTCAGAATCATCCTTCTGATTGAGAACCTATTTTTAAAAAGGTGCAATACTTTCCCAGAAAATCAGTTTTATTTTATAATTTTTATTATTTTCTACATTTTTTATTAAAATTACATATGCTTTGTCCATTTGTATGTATATAATGGGACATTTTTCTCTTAAGGGAAAGACACACAGAGTAACAAAGCAGTTTACTTTGGGCATAGATAGATTTACTACCTTCTCAACTTTTTATTTACTAACTTCTCAACTTCAAACAGAATTGACAAGAATATAAACAGTTACTAGAGAAGCAAATATACTTTCCTGATTAAAGTAGTCAAAATAAAAATAAATGTTTCTATAGAATTTATACTTATTTGAATTTTTTGTTTATATGCATGATAAATGTACCGAAATAATCCTGCAGATACTTGAGAAACTTGTTCTCTAATTTGGTCACTCACATATTTTAAAAAAGGAATATAATCCTAATGTTTTCAGATTGTTTACATGGAGAATTCCTCAGTGTTTCCAAAGGCTCACCCAGGGAGAAACTCTTAATTCAAAAGATCATAGGCAGCACTGATCCAAGTACATGGACTTCTGCACAATATGTTGTTCCTTCTTTGGAACTGTACGTGTGTGTGTGTGTGTGTGTGTGTGTGTGTGTGTGTGTGTGTGTGTGTGTGTCTCTAATTTGAAGGATGAATAGGTCACTCTTAGCAGGAGAGCTTGTCATGTGACTGCCAGATACCTAAGACAGATGAGTCGGTTCCACACAGACTACAAATTATGTGTGCTGAATAAATCTATATTCATATTTGCATTTGACCTAAGATTCAACTTTAAAAATAGATTTAACAGAAATTATACGGAAATTCAAAAATTGTTTTGCTAGGAAGCAAACAAGTTATGCAATGCGATTTTAGAAAAAGAATGTTCCCTCTGCTAGAAGGAGATCACATTAGCAGTGAAATACTATATGTCAGTCTGAACTTAAGCCCAAATTCAAGAACATATTGTACACAAAACTTCTGAAATCTATTTATCTGCTGTGTGATTGATAGCTATTGCTGCAGCTTGAAGACCTTCGGGTGATAGTGACTTCTCATCATTTCTCATTATAGAATATTTTTTGAGTGGAAAGTTATGTCCTTTTCATAGCCTGTGGAAAATAGTCCAGGTTTCTAGGCTCTAGTTAAAGTGTAACAACATGGGCTCAGGAACAGATGAGCTGGTTACAACTCCTAAATTAGCCACTAAATTAATTACATACACAATTATAACTGCCTCAGTTTATTCACATATAAAATATGGCTGTTCATGACACTTGGAACTTAGAACAGCAATAAAGTGTGACTTACCTGAAAATCTCTTAAGGAAATTAGTACACAGACTGGTACACATTTAAGATGTATCACCTGTGCTTTCTTCGTAACTCACTCTTTATATGTACTGTTGAAGAATAAGTCTGTTGTGAACACAGAATGATTCTCATAAAATTTTACTAGGTATTAGAAGATCAGAAAATAATTTGCCCTGCCTCTTTCCCCAGTGTACACCAATTTGAAAAACAAGCCTCCTTTTGAGAGAGAGCCTTAATTGATTTTTAAGAAATCTGAAATCTAGTAGAGGGCAAGGAAGTAGTGCTAAACCCTGTTTAATACCTAAATCCTTTTCCTTGTTGTGATAGGAGTTGATAGAGTAGGCAATGAGAATGCCTCAGTGGAGAACCGTGGTTTATTTATTTTTTTAATTAGGGTCACATGCAAGTGTCTTGCTTATCTCATCATGGGTAATACATTTAGCTGTTATTGTAGCCCTTTCATACTATTTCTTTCATTTCCCTAACAATTTTCACTAACTCACCTCCAAAAGGAAGGCTGGGAGGGCTCTACAAGAATGTTTATGAAGAGTTTCAGAGGAGGTCAAATAGTGTGAAATGCTTACACAAAAAGCACTTTTTCAACATTTAGCATGTGTGTCATGTACAATGGGACTTATTAAATACTGCTTAATAACTGCAGACAAAAACCAACTTGTCATTCAGTCAGTTAAATTGAATTTCATATTCCAGGAGACAGATTTATGTGAAGATCTATATGACAAGGGAGCTTCAAAAGAAATGTTCTATATCTGAACATAAATTCCTAAAGGATGCATTCTAAATGAATTTTTTTTTAACATTCCAAAATTCCTAGAACAAAGTTAGGAACTTACATAGCACTCTGGTTTTTCAAAAGTAAAAACTAGTAATTAAAAAAATTGTAAATCAGATTTAATACATACTGAAGCTCTTCAATTTCCCCCATTCTTACGAAGTAATGCTAATTACCTGCTATATTCATGAATAGCTATCAGTGTTTTTAAATGAAAAGCAAATGATTCAAAAGTCATATTTGTGTCAGTTTCAGGTTTTATTTCATAGAGAATAAGGGAGAGATTAAATTTAGTAGGTCTGAGGTATAAGACTAAGCAAAACACTAGGTGAAGAAAATTTTTAAACAAAGTTAATCTTTAATATGAAGGCCAAATAATTTTCTGTAAGAGTTTCACATACACAAAGTAATAATTTCAGACCTACGATAATTGTCTTCTCATATGACATAAATATATTGGGAGAGGTGGTATTTTGGCTTTCTACAAATTCTCCCACATAGTACAATATTAAGCCAATATATCCATGGACAAAAATCGCTGTAAAATTAAAGAAAAGTATGAGACAGTGGAAAAAAATCGCCAATATTCCCAATGCCTTTGTACTAAATGTGATTGAAAAATAACATGAATAATTTTAAAAGAAATACAGTTAAAGGCATATTGCTATTAATCCCCTCTTGAAAAAGCCCTTTGTTTTGAACACACCACAACATTCTTACCACCTTGTGAAACAGTTCTAGATGTCTTTATTCCTTTATATTTTTAATTGCACTGTTGTAGCTACTTCAACGTCCCGACCAATTCAAAACGTTTACCTTTCATGTCCTTTTTATCACTTTGGGGAAGAGCCAGAAGTCACAGGCTGCCAGATCTGTTGAATAAAGTGGATGACGACATAATGTTTTTATTAGCATTCACCATATTTTTTTAATCACACCTCATAAAGACATTCATGAAAGACTTTCAGAATTGGTTCAGAAAGTGGCAAGAACAATCGTATAAGTGTGTTCCAAATGAGGGGAAGTATTTCAAGGGGGGATGAATGTCCGTGTGTGCCACTGTGTCTGTTATAGTAATAATATTTTATTTAAATATTCACCAGATATGTTGATCATGCTTCTAACTCTCTTCTGGACAGAGACCTACCTTGCAGTCAGTTTCTTATGGGGGAAATAAATTAAGGCTGGAAACAACTCAGTCTTCTCCAATAGCACTGTTGAATAAAGAAAGTATGACTTATGGCAAATCATGCAGTTAAAATATGAAATACAGAATAGCATTCTAGGCTACTATCAAATCTTTCAGACAAAAAATTACATATGAAAGTAAAATAATACACATATACAGTTTTGTAATATTTGATAAGTGGTTAAAATATATTTATATATTTTTAATTTAAAAAATGAAAGTCTAAATCATAAAATGAAAGTATTTTTACTTATATCCGAGAAAGAGAGAGTACAAGATAGAGGAGTTTGCAACAATATCCAGCTTTATTTTCCCTAGATCTTAGTTTTTACATTGCTTACTAGAACTATGTAAATATTTTATATGACTGGGCAACAAGTATAAATCAACATAAAAGACATAAAAGTAAATGCACTTAAAATTGCATTGAGTTTATGTCATAAATAGAAATAAATCACTACAAATAAAAAATATTTAATTGCCTGTAAAACAGTAGGAATATATGATAATAAAATAACTGCAGAAAACTCCAGAGCTATATTCATGAAGAATGTTTTTTTTGAAATTATATTGGCATTGTTATTTGGAGACTGTAATACATATGTTACTCAAAATCCAAGTAATTATAAAACATCATTAAGAATCTAGATTTTTCAAGAAAGGAAAAAATAAGTTAATATGAAATTTTAAAACAGTTAAAATGCTAAAACTTTGCATTTGAATTGTGAATAAAAGTATGAATGTGGATGTAGTCCTCTAAGTTTTCTCATTCTAACCACTGAAAAGATAAAGAAAAAGGGAACAAATCCAGAGATATCAAGCAAACAAAACAAATACTGTGTCTCTGACTGCTACAGAAGTCCATGCTTAGGGGAGACACTGTCTGCATAATTCCTGTTCTAACTCAGAAATACAGAATGTAGGTTAGAATATTATATTTCACCAAAAAACATGGAAGGCATCTAAACTACTCCAGCCTCATCTAAAAGACTCACTAAACCCAACACACTTTAAATATTACCATTTCTAAATTAAAAAATGATACTAATAAGTACAAACTTTTCTTTAGGCATACAGATGAATCCCCACTTAATGAAAACTAGAGTTAACTTTTTTAACTTTACGTTGATGCAAGTGTGGCATGCATTTAGTGGAAACCATGCTTCGAATTTTAATTTTCCCAGGCCAGTGACATGCTGGACAATATTCATGATGCTAGGCAAGGTAGCGCTCCTAGTCAGCATTTTTATTTTAGAGTGTTTTCAATTTTCAGTAGATGTCTCATGGCATAATCCCATAAATGGGGGCATTTGTATTTAAATGATGCTATAGAACAAGCTCGTTTTCCTGAGAACTGGTAAATAAAGGGAAAGACTGAAGCATTTCTCCTGCCTTCCTTGTATGAGTGAGGGGTGTGAGGTCCTGTTACCATTGTGTTTTCTATAGATTAGTAGATGATGAACTTTTTCTACATAAAAGCAAACATATAATAATTAGTTAAACTGAAACTTGAGTTGTTCTTCCAGTTATACATATTTTCTGTTTTCTTGGTCTTCACATGTGTTTCCATTGCAGTATTTCACTAAGACTAAAATTTGTCCAAGAAAATCCATCTAGTTGATATGTGACTGAGCTAATCAAGTTTAAGAACCAGAATTAGAACTTCATCATTATTATTTTGGCTACTTTTCCACTCAGATAGAGATCTTTATGAAGACCCAAATCTCATCTTTATTAAAGTAACATCAGGGCTTACTGTGGCATCTGCAACTTCTAACTATCCAGTGTTTTGATTAAATAAAGAAAATGGATCATAAATATGCACAATTATTTTCAAATGGACATCTTGATTAGTTTATTTGATACCATTTTTGTTATTACCACATTATACAGCCCTGATTTTTGCAGTCACTTTAATATATTGACATATTTCAAAAGACTTAATTCATATCATTAGCAACTCATAGTTTGTTTTTAAAAAACAATAGCTCATTTGTTTAAAGAGAAATGAAAATTTAGCAGTTTGGGCAGCATATGTTGTTCAGTACTCAGTCTTCCTTAGACAAACTGAACAGCCCTCAGGCTGTCTTTTTTCCATGTGAATCCAGAACTAATAAAAAACTTTAAATAATTGATGACAATAAGAGACAATAACTCAATAAATTTATTCAGAAATGTGTAGTTTAGATATGTAGCAAGCTCTCACAAGTAAATTTGAATATATATATATATTTTTTTTCAAAATATTGTGATTTGATTGTATTATAAGATTACTGAACTCTAATAAAATAAAGTATTATATTTGAAGAAAACATATATATCATATAATGGGGGAGGTAAGTAATATTCAGTTGTGAAAATGGGCATGAGTCTATGTGTCTATGGTTCATAGCTGATGGAAAAGAACTCTACTGAATTGTAATGAGGAAAGTTCCTACCTGACAGGGAGAGCCCCAGATTGCAAACGAAGGCATCATACCTAAAACACAATTCTCAAAATAAGCCAGCAGACTAAAACAGAGAAGAAAATAGAAGACTAGTTGATAAGCTGACATAAGATTTTAGATCCCATCAACAGATACTTTTTATTGCAATGTACAAATCAACATTATTCTTGAGAAGCTATCCTTGATTTATTGACGTGCTTGAAGAATAAATCATTTCTGAGTACACTGACAATAATGGGAGTTCTGGAACTGTCTTTGCAAACCTCATCAAAACTTTTCTGTAAGGTGCATCTACGCCAGTGTACCATCATGATGGTCTGATGTGGAGACACTGTAGCTACAGCTCTGGGTTCTAAATTCACCTTTATGCTCAGAAACTGATAAAACCTTAGTAATCCATGTCTTATTTTTCACACTTGTAAACTGAATTTATTTCTAAAGCTTTCTTCATAAAATTGTCATTATTATTATTTATTTTACATTGGTTGTATGCATCACTTTCTACCATTCATGTTTCATTTAGGCCACAATAAACAAAAGAAAGCTTTTAGTATTTCCTCCTATAAATATTTATCAATCATGATTGCCAATAAGAGGGATTAGCTGTTTAGAAATGCTGCCCTTTAAAAAAAATAGTATATTTTTAAGGGAAGTGTTATTTTATGAAATGGTAATTATTCAATGCTTATTTTATATACTTGTCAAGAAGTGTTCCGTATGGATATTAGTATCCTTTCTTCACAAATATAAAACAGACTTTGAAAGGCAAAGTAATTGTCCTCAAGTCACCAAGTTTAGTAAGTGGCAATGAGGATAAAATGCAGGCTTCATACTTGGCAGTTGTCAGAATTCCTGCTCATTCATCTGCCTACAACATACCACAGAGTCAAGAAAAAGTGTCTACAAAGTCTTCAGAAAAAGTGCAGCATTATAAAACTGTGCAGCCATACATACAACAATATTATTAATTTAGGAGCTTGCTATGAATAGGATGGTGTCACAATAAAATTCACATGTAAAGGGCTAACCCTGAGTGGCCAGATTTGGTAACAGGTTCAGATAGTAGCTACTTAAGGCACATGAGGTCATGAGTTTGTGGCCCTTTGTAAGATTAGTGTCCCTATAACGGGAAACAGCATACCACGGAACAATCTCACTCCCACAAACCCTCCGTCATCACTGTCATCTGAGGATGCAGAAAATTATTGTCTGCATGTGTACACAGATCCCTCACCAGAAGCCAGGCACTACCACATTCTGAACCAGTACATTCCAGTCTCAAACTGCGAGAAAGTACAATTCTGATATATAAACCACCCAATCTATCTTATTCGATCATGAAAAATGATGTGATTTGTACAAAGCATAACATTCATTAACAGAAACATCAACTAGATTTGTATGAAAGATGATGAAAAAACGGGAAATTTCAGACAAAGTGCTCTCACCTTTTCTTCCTTTATACAGTTTTCTTTTGCCTACTCAACTTTTGTTTCTTAAATTATCATGGCCTTTTTTCTTAATTCCTGAGTAAAATTTAACAAAGGACATTCCACAAGTCCAGCATTAGCCATTTCCTCAGTCTTGGATAGCTTAGTAACTGTAAAAACTAAATCCAACTTAAATTTCAGTTTCTTAGAAAATCTTCCTGTGTTTATTATTTGTGTGTAGTATCTGGTGATAATAGACAGGCTATGATTTTCACTTTCTCCTGAACTAGAATTCAAAGGAAGTATATGCTAAACACAGCTGTTACTGCATGTAATGTCATTCAGTATGTGGGTGCTGCATCCAAATTCCATTTTAAGGCAGCCATCTGTCCTTTAGCAGGCAAAAGTATGGAAGATTTATACCTTAATAAAACCACATACATAAGTGCAACCCACACACCTTCATGTGCCTTCTATGCAGTTTCACATTCGTTAGCGAATTTTCTATAGGCTTTTTCTAAAGCCTAACCCAGGAATATAACATAATGTACTTTGGACTCATTATGGTATTCAGTCAATCTGCACAGCCTGACACAAATGCCATAAAATTTAAAAGATTAAGAAACTTTCTGTATTTTCAAAGTCTATACACATTCATGTTTGCTCAGAGTTTATAAAACCTTTTCCCTTTTTATTTAATTTCTCATCCCAAACAGCTTGCAGGTTTGCTCAAGGTCACACAATCCATGAGAAAAAAAGCCAGGACTCAAAATATTCTCCCTCCAAAATCCTTGCCCTATTCATCAACCTTCACAGCTACCTTTTTAGCTATGCACTGAATTACTTTATATTATAGTACATACTATAACAGTGTATTATAGTGTGTATTATATTAACAGTAATAATGTTTTTGTACTCTTATCTGCCAGGCATTTTACTTATTGCTTTAACTAAATTATTCCATTTGATCTTTCAAATCATGATAATACAAAAACTATTTCTTGGAAACATTATCTAATACAAAAAGTTAGAAAAAAATGTCTATATTCAAGTGTATTCCCATATTCTTCTGTAAGTAAAAATAACTAGAAAGATTTTCTCTTCTTTTAGTGTGTGATTAATACCTTCTGGCTTCTAAATATTTACTATTAATTTTTCTTCAATGAATTCAGTTGGGTTTTTCATCATGTTTTTAAGCTTTCATAAACTTAGAAGTTTTACTCATTGGCCAATTTACTCGTATTTATTATTAAATGAGTCTGTCCTCATTATTCAATTAATATTTGACTTATTTTTTATTTTGATAATTATAAAGCCTCAAGATATACATTACATTATAAAATATTTTCCATCTACTAAATAACAATCCATTTCAATTATTTAACTCATAATTGAAGGAATAGTTACTTTCACATGCCAGGCCCTGATATGAGCACCAGAATTAAAGCCGAAGAAATACAGATGAGGAAACTTGCATTTGGGAAATGTGTAGTTGAGCGGCAGCTTGTTTTCATTGTGTGAAAAGCTGGCATTTTTCTCTCCATGGTCTAGCATTTATGCAGGTGTACACACTGCCACTCTAGAATTCAAACTGTGCCCTGTAGATTACTAGCTTTACCATCATTTCTTAGAGATGCCAAACACCACAGTCAACAATTGAACTGTTAAATGAGAATCTACCTTTAGACAGTTAACTGCGTTTCGCTAGGAAGTTTAAGACATGGTAATCTGCCAATATTAAATAGAAATTGTTGTCTTTTGTGATTATTTTTTTCCTCTGAGTGTTGTTGAAACCACTAAGTGATATGAAAAAATATACCACATTGTAACTTCACCCTGACTGAAGATCATGTAATGGTAGTCTCTATCAAGATTGCAAAAAAAAAAAAGCAACCAATGAATTAGTGATCAAATATCTTTAAAATATACTTTAAATATATATATATCTTGCCAGGCATGGTGGTGCATGCCTGCAATCCCAGTACTTGGGAGGCTGAGACCAGAGAATCACTGTGAGTTTGAGACCAACCTGGGATACATAGTGAGTTCCAGGCCAGTCTCAACTACATAGTTTTTGGAGAACCTGTCTCCAAAAAACCAAAAACTAAAAAATAAAAAAATAAAATAAAGTACATTTCTTAAAAGTGAATTTATGTGTTTGAAATATACAGTTAAACGGGGAATGATATGGTTTTCTCCCAAAGTATCCTTACCTGTAACTCTGCTGCCTAAAAAATAATTAATGCTGAAGCTGTTAAAAGTTAAGTTTCTTAGACTTAAAAATGAAGATAAGGCCCCAAAGGGAAGGGGAGGTGCGAGGGGGTAAGGGAAGGGAAATAAATAAATATGAGAAAAGGAAAAAAACAGAAAGTTTTTGTAAATAGGGAGGGGTGGAAGGGAAGGCAAGGGAATGGGGAAAAATAGAGATATATAATATGTGTGTACCTGCCTACTTGTATTCCTTGACAGTGTTAAAAATGGACAAACTTTTTCCAAACTAATATATCCCTATTTCTATAGAAATTGACACATATCTCAGAAAAATATATTCATTATTTGTCTCACTTTTCACATTCTACATACCCAGAAAACAAAAATGGCACATGCCTCACTGAGAGCATTGTGTCTATATATTTTCAGTATTTTCTCTGTATGCTGCAGGGAAACTGAAAATTTATGGGAAGGTGTAATGCATTAATCCTGCTGAATAATCAAGTAGATAGACAACTGATTCTTGTAAAGGCAAGCTAGCTAATTTGTCTTTTTAAAGCAACAAATAGAAATCTAGTAGTATACTCTTCACGTTACTTTATCTATTTCAAAAATTATGAATATGATCAATTGTTGAATTTCATTTTCTTTCCTTAGTACATTTTCCTTTCATGTTTAATTTTCTTTGTGCAATTTCCTAAAAATGAAAAAATACTTGCAACAAAATATATCAGTAATATATAACTTGTATGACTCTCCATCACTTCTAGTTAACATTTTACATATTAATTAATCATGTATAAATCATTTCCTTTGCAGTAGTATCTACAATATTTTCCTATAGCATAATTATGAAAATCTTTAAGTGCATAACATTTTCAAACTTTGTTAAAGAATAAATTTATACTTAAGGGAACGTGATAAAATATTAATGACAATCCCATATATCATTTACCCAGTATGCCTCTTCTCTTCCATTAATTTTAACATATAACCCTGGTATAATACTCAAGGCTAATAAACTTTCATTGAAACAATTATATTAATTAAATTTCAGATATTTTTCAAATCTTCCCATATATTTTCTATTTGTGTGTTTTGGGGCGAATGTAGAATGTCACATTACACAGAGTTGTTACGTACTCATTGTCTCTCCTGATCTGTGACTGTTTTTCATCTTCCATTGCTTTTAGCCAGCTGGGCTTTTGCTTTGGAGTATACTAGTGTTGCCAATCCAAGAGACAGGGAAGACCGTTTGGAAACAGGAGGAGTGATTTAGGTTTCAGGTGAACACTGGCTCAATGGAGTAGTGTCCAAAGGAAGAGTGCAGAACAAAGATAAGCTCCAGTTTTTATACCTTTGGTCAGAGGGGTTGGTCTTTCTAGTGATGTAGCAAGCAAGGTTACATGGATAAGGACAAGGGCAAACAGGTTTGTATTTTCGCGTTGAAAGATGACAGAACCTTGTGAATCTTGTCAGAACAAGATGATGTAAACTTTGTTCACAGGACGTAGTTGCTAATATTATCTGTGCCAGAACAAGAAGTTATAGCTACAGGGGAAGAAAGGGGTGGTGATGGGGGAGAGTTGTCCAAGGCTGGGAAAAACTTATTCTCCTTTAAGTCCTGCTTCACTATAAATTGTTTCATTCATATCCTTAAACTCTGTTGTTTTGGCTGATGTATTCTCCGATTTGATTGTGAGTCTATTTTGAGAAGCATAGCTTTGCTTTAGAGAATACATGGTATATTTGCATCTTTCTACAGTAATGTTGACTTCCATCTCTTGGCTAAGGTGATATCACTTAGGTTTCTCCTTGAGTCTCTAAAATAACACTTTCTTTCTCTTCTTAATTTGCTATATTTTACTACAAGTGAATAAGTCCAGCTCACATTCAAAGGGGGAGAAATTTATCAAACTCTTTGTGAACATGTTAAAACCATCGTAGTAACTAATGAATCATTTCAGGGAGATCCGTTGGTGGTTTATTATCCTATGCCTCCCTCAGGTTTCTCCCACCAATTTTAATGTTCTTCCCTGCATCTTGCATGCAGCAACAATCATGAGATGCTCTCATGATGATTTTTCTATTCTTAGAATAATTAGTATTAGAACTTTCCTGTACAAAAGTTCGTGCCTCACTGTATTACTTATTGAATTATTTACAGACAGGACTCAAGGAGAATTTTATTCTTTGAGTTAAAAGACACTTATTGTTTATTTTATAGTTCATAGATTTAGACAGTTGACACCTATATTATCATTTCCTCTTCTTCAGTACCGGGATCAAACTCAGGACCTTGTGCTTGCAAGGCAGGCAGTGGCACCGCTGAGCTAAATTCCCGGCCCTGATCATTTATTTTCCTTCTTTCTTCTACTAATACCCTTCCTCCTTCTCGTTATTTTTATTTTCATACTTCCTTACGTTCTAACATGGAAATTATTCCAGCATCATCTTTTATGTTTGCCTTCTACGATCCTCGCACCAGGAGCTTCTCCAAGAAGCTCTGCTTCTTCTAATTAGAGAATTTTATTCAGAAATTAAGGATGAGTGCTTTGCTACTGAGAAGTTGCTTCAAGAATCTCTCAGTGTATAGTACTAGGCAATGCATATAGTCACACAAAGTCGTGTTTACATACAGATCTCCATTTCCATGCCCTCTCATTTGTGTAGATACTGTGTTTACATGACATCTCCAGTTTCCATCCAAAACCACATGTACTCTTTCTCTTATTTACAACTCCTTTCTCCTGCAGTAAAACGTCTGGTTTATTTTATATTATTTCTTTCCTTGGCAATATATAGATCTAGTATTTTCAGAATTACTAATACTTATACTTTAAGCATTTTAAAAATAAGGCACATTGTTTATATACAGCTATTTTTTTTTCAGCTTTAATTGAGTTTATTGGTACATTTTAGGGATACAGTACAGTTACATTCATTGTTGGGATCTTGTACCTCTACATGACAGGTCTTGATTCTCATTTATTCCCCTTACCTCTGCCCTTCCTTCACCCCCTCCTCCCCTCCCCATCTTCAAACACTTGATTTTCATCTTTTCATTATCTCACATTTTTTTCTTTTCCCTTATTACCCTTCCCCTACCCATCCCACCTTCCCTACACCTTTAGCTCCTTTCTTCCCATTTCTAAATACAGTTATTTTTGTCTTGCATCTTTAGTTACTCAAAACACTTTTTTCTGTCTTCTCTAATTGTAGTTATGTCATATTAGCAATACAGTTATATATTAGCTGCATTCATACAGGATCTGCATTTTCCTGTCAATCTAGTTGATTTTTCAAAAAACTGTATACAGTAAAATATAGTTCTGTAGGTTTGGTATATTTATGGATTCAAGTATCTAGCACAATACTATAGACTAATTTCACTATGCCCCAAACACACATGTGCTGCTTTTTTATAGTCAACTCTTTCTCCCACACTCAATTACTAACAGTTATTCATGTGCGTGTGTCCCTATATTGTCCTTATTGAAATATCATGTAATTGAAATCAGACAATTCAGTCTTGTTTCTTTCACAGTAAAATGCTTTGAAAATGTATCTATGGGGTGAAAATCCGTACTTAATACTCTTTATAGCTGAGTAACATTCCATCGTATGAATGTATCTAAGTGTGTTTATCCTTCCTCTGTCGAAAGACATTTGGATTATTTCCAGTTTTTTTCTTCAATTATGAATAAAACTATTAGAAACTTTGCAGGCTGACTTGGAATGAACATAAGTTTTCAATTCGCCAGGGTAAATACTTTAGGCTAGAACTACTAAGTCTCATGTGAACTGTATCTTTAATTTAATAAAAATAGCCAAACTATATTCGAAGGTACCCATGCCATTTTTGATTCTTTGAAGCAATATTTGCTGCAGCATCTTTGAAAGTTCTTATTTTCATGTTGTTTGTTCTGTTTTTAGGCATTATTATATAGGTACAGTGACATTTCATTTTGACTTAATTGACATTTTTCTACAGATTAAAATTCATCTTTTCATATTTTTATTTTACATTTATATATGTTGTTTTTTGAAGATTCTTGCAAATATTATTGCAGGAATAGTTTAATACAAGCAAGCTTTAACTATTCTTTATATATTATAGATACAATTCCTTCCTCAAACATAAGGGTGTTAAATATTACATTCTAGATTTTGGCATGTCTTTTTATTCTCCTAAGATATGTTTAGAGATAGTTATTAACCTATGTGATTTCTGATTTATCATTTTTTCTCTTTAATGATTCTTCTTTTGCTTTCATATAGAAAATATTTCCGCTGTTATTAAGCCTCTGGTAGTTTCTTCCTCTATTGTCTTTTTTTTTTTCTTTTTCTTTTTTTTTTTTTTTTGATCCTAGGGATCAAACTTGGGACCTTTCACTTTCAAGGCAAGTGGCAGAACCACTGAGCTGAATTCCGGCCCTCCTCTACCATCTTTTAGAAGCTTATTTTTGGTCTCTGATCCATTTGGACTTGATTTTGTCTTAAATATGACAGATGTACTAAAGTTATATTGGTTGTCATTGTTCTCCTTTGAATTACTTTTAAAACTTACTCAAGATTTGATTTTATTTGTTTCAAATTTCTCAACTCTCACGATCTTTTCATTTATGTATATATCTGTCCTTCTGCTAGTACTAAAGCATCTTGATTATATAGCTTTGTAGTCATTTTTTAAATCAGGTAATACAGAAAATCATTTTGTATAACCTTTTCAAATACAGTTTTGTCTCTGCATCAACTGTACATTTTTGTATTCTCTTTTATATTTAGAAATTATATTCTAGGGTGTTGTGAATTATATTTACAAATTGTAAAGAATTGATGAACTCATTAAATCCTCTAAACTATGAAAAAGATACAACACTGATTTATTTGTGATTTGCTTTTATTTGTTAGGTTTTTTTTCTTTTTATTGAGTTTATTGGTACATTCTAGGTATACAGTACAGTTGCATTCACCATTGGGATCTTATACCTTTACATGACAGGTCTTGGTTCTCATTTTTTTCCCTTGTCCCTGCCCTCCCTTCACCCCCTCCTCCCCTCCCCATTTACAAATACTTTATTTCCATTTTTTTCATTTTCTCATAGTTTTTCTTTTCCCTTATTCCCTTTCCACTACCCTTCCCACTTTCCCTACACCTTTAGCCCCTTTCTTCCTATTTCACATTGTTAATTATCTCATTAGGATCTTGCGTACTATTATAGTTTTTTGGAAAATCTATTCATTAAAATAAAAATCATTTTGATGTTATTCCATTATTTAAATTTCAAATTTTGATAATTCATTGCTGATGTATGAATGTGATAAAATATTTATATTTATCTTATAAAATATAACATGTGTATTTTTTCTTGCCTTATTACTTTTTCTAGGACATCTAGTATGTTGCTAAGTACCTAGAAGGAACAATTTTTTGTGCTACACACGTTGAAGAACTTTGTCTGCTTTTTTTTGTTTTGTTTTTTTCAGTACTAAACACTGAACCCAAGGCCTTCGCACTGCCTTTTAAAGGCCTTCACCCCAGCCTTTTAAAGTTTTAATTAACTATTTTTTAATCTTGATTCAGGTTCTGGCAAAGTGCCTAAACTGCCCCAGCTGAACTCTAATTTGACAGTCCTTCTGCTTAAGGCTCCCGCCTGCCTCCTACCTGGGAATACAGGCACTGTGCATGATTGGCTTGCTAATTTTAAAGATATTTTTACTATGTTAAGGAAATTATTTTTTTTTACTTAATGGATAGTATTTATAATGAATGGATGCTGAGTTTTGTCAAATTTATTTTGCATATCTTGAGATGATCCTGTAGATATTTCCTTATCTAATAACATCATGAATAAAATTTATGATTTCTTAATATTAAACAATTGTCCCCACCAAAACAAATCTTACATTACTGGGACAAACCCACTTGGCTATTACTCATTTTTATTATTTATTTGTTTGTTTGTTTGTTTGTTTTTCCTCATTGAGTTTATGGGTACATTTTATTTATTTATTTATTTTTAAATTTTTATGTTTTGGTACCCGGTATTGAACTCGGTCGGGTCCTTTCTCTTGCAAGGCAGGCCACCGAACCGCTGAGCTGATTCCCCAGCCCTTATTGGTACATTTTAGATATACAGTATAGCTACATTCATCATTGGGATTTTGTACCTTTACATGACAGGTCTTGGTTCTCATTTTTTCCCCTTGCCCCTGCCTTCCCTTTTTTAAAATACAGTTTTGTACATGGGTTTTCTCAAATTTTGTTGATTATTTTGTGTGTGTGTGTGTGTGTGTGTGTGTGTGTGTGTGTGTGTTATAAATGTTGACATATGGTAGGTTTTGTTTGTTTTTGAAATTTCTTTTTCTGGTTTTAGAAAGAAAATATTACTTTCCTGGTTTGGAGAAACGGGATCTTCTAGAAGACATTGCATAGGATCAGTTTTATCTGTTAAATGATTGGTAGAATTTACCAGTTAAATCATCTGCGTTTGACATTTACTTTTTTAGAAGGTTTTTAATAATTATTTCACTTTATTTAACATACACAGGATTATTCAGGTTATTTATTTTTTTCTTAGAATTCATTTTTTTCTAGGTTTTATTTTCTTTGATTGTTGAACCTTTTTTTTTCTGTTTGCTTTGGATTTAAATGATGCTACTTTTGTTTTCTAAGGAGGTAGCTTATGTTACACGTTAGATCTCTTTTCTAACACATGCATTTAGTAATGTGGCTTTCCCTCTACTCCTTTAGAGGTATGCCACACATTGTTTTAAATTGTTTGCATTCAAAATATTTTGTGAATTCTCAAGAGACTTCTTTGACCCATGTCTTAGGAGTATATTGTTTAATCACAAAACACATTTTTTCTCCTGATTCTCTGTCTTTATTGATATAAAATTTAATTGCACTGTGATTTTAAGTCATGATTTGCTGCATTTTTCTTATTTGTATTTGTTAAAGATTTCAGGGCCAGAAAGCATCTGTTTTTGCTGAGTTGTTCTCTGTAAGGTTTTGGTGAGCTTGTTTTCTGCTGTTTGATGTGTGAAGTGTTTTATAAAGATCAATTATGCAATGTTGTTAACAGCGCTTTAATGTTATCATAGCTCTACTAAATTTCTGTATGCTGTTTTTATTAATCATTGCAATAGATGTGTTACATTTTCTACCTATAAATACTCGCTCCATTTTGTTTTTCATTTCTTTCTATTATTCCTTCATATTTTTAGAGGAACTATTAAAACCCTTAGGTTGTTACAGATGATTGGAAAATTAACCCCTTTATCATAAATGAACATTGCTTTCTACTCTTGATAATGCCTGTTCATATTTATTTTTTTCTGTTATATTCATTTAGTCTAATTTTCTTGATTATATTGCATTACATAATTTTTAAAATCCTTTTACCTTTAAATGCATTTATGCATTTGTACTTAATATGGTATCTTTGCAGTGAATAGATTTGAGTCTTGGATTTTTTCATTTCTTTGGCAATGTGTTTATTTTAATAATGTGTTTAGAACACTCATAATTTAAGTAAATAATAATAAAGATGGGTTAAATCTTAAAAGTTGGAAGCTATTTTTAGGATTTCATTTTTTGTGTTGTCACATTTTTCTTATTTCTTTTCCTAGATAAAGTGAGCATTTTGGAAAACCTGTGGCTCATTTCTCTGTACTTGTTCTTAGAACATAAAAGACATTCATTGCCTTTACAAGAATTCACAATCTAGATTTT
Source organism: Fukomys damarensis (assembly GCF_012274545.1). Taxonomy (NCBI): domain Eukaryota; kingdom Metazoa; phylum Chordata; class Mammalia; order Rodentia; family Bathyergidae; genus Fukomys; species Fukomys damarensis. Next base: position 18,631,370 of record NW_022900926.1, on the reverse strand, counting down.
ATTAATAGTTAAGCTGTGTGTTTATATTACTTTATTGTACTCTTTATGTCTAATGTAAGTATCATATTCTAATATATCCCAAATCACCTCTTCCTATTCTAATGTGACCTTTTCATAAATTTAATTATATTTATTCTATTAAAATGGTAGATATCATGTACATTTTTGCTGCATTTTTATTTAAGAAAATTTGTATTTTTACACTCTTTTTTTCTAAAACTATATTTTTGACAGATAAAGGACACAAGTCTCTGTGTGCATGTGTTGTTTGTGTGTTCACTAAGCACATTTAAAATGTCACTGCAGTATCTTTTTTGCTCCTTGGTTCTTTGAAAATTTTTCATTGCTTTTTTTCACCATGTTCTCAGGGTAATATATCATTTTTGGTCTCATCGGCAATTAAAATTGCCCTTGTTTTTTGGCACTATGAACATGATAAATTCATGCATTTCTTCTTTATATAGTTTTGCATTTTGGTGTTTGCTGTTTGTTCTAATTGAGGTTATGAAATTCTTAAATATGTAATTTGGTGTCTGACACCGATTTTGCAAAATTGTCCTATTGTAAAAATCTTCAACCTTATCCATCTTTCTTCCTTTTGGAGATTTTATAATGTATTTTTAAAGTTACATATTGTCATAATTTTTGTTCTTTTGTTACATTCCTTCTCTTTTTTTTTCTTTAGATATTTAAAGCAATCTTCATTAAGTTACCTTCATGTTCATGTTCTCTTCACTGGGTGCTGAATCTACAAATGAATTATTTATTCCAAGCCATTGTTCACCTCTGAAGCTGTGCTTTGACTTCTTAAATTTCCATGTAATTCTTTCTTATAATCACCACATTGCTGAAAGTATCACTTTCTTTCTGCTAGCATTTACTGTTATGTTTTGTGCTAATCTTTCAGTAGTTGAACTAGTTTTGAGTTTTTTTTTCTCCTTTCATTACTATGTTTTCTCTGGATAGATTATATTTTAAGATGAAATCTAAAGACAACTCAGTTTAATTATGTATAATGAGATGTGTTTTATTCGAAAATTAAACAAATAAATGTAAAATTCTGGTTTTTGTATTTAACGTGTGTAAAAACATTACCCCTGCAAAATTGTAAAATGTGCTTTGGGTTGATATATTTATTGTGTTTGGATTTTTTGTAAAATGCTTACTGAATTTTCTGCTTATCCTGAGATATTGGAAATACTCACAACATTATCATCCACTAATAAAATAAACACATGAAAATGTGTTATAGTTTATAGTGTCATATTTGTGTATATTTGATGATTTGGCTACTTGTAATGTATGTTCTACAAATATAAAAAGTAAGAACATAATTTAAAATAATGTCAATCTTTTTATGTACTTAAATTAGGTAGTATTTTATTTTCTTTAGTTGTCCTAGGGTAATGGTCTATATTTTTTATATTCTATCTTTAAATAAAATATTTGTTGATGCTTTTTGAGAATATAAAACAACCTTTGGAAAACATATTTGACTGTATACTTGGATATGCAAATTATTTGCCTGAGTTTGTTATTATTATTCTTTTTAAAATTTTCTTTAATATCTCCTGATGAATGTCTCTTAGGAGTACTATTGTACAGTGAGAAAAAATTTTTAAAATACTCTTCAGGGATAAATATCAAGAGACATACTACATTAGCATACTTCACATTTTAGTTTTTCCAGTTAAATATTGGTGACTAGTGCCACCAAGTCTGAATCTAGGTTAAAGCTTAACTGGTGGAGAATCCAAGAAATCCAAGAAAGAAAATAATTGAATTAATGTTTATTTAGATGTCGCAAACACTACATTTCTCTAGTAATAAATATTTTGTCCAAATGGAGCATTGGAAAATAGAAAGAGGATTAAAAATGGCTTTATATTGCTCTTCCTTGTTGACAACTCCCATAATTTACATGCTCTGCCCTATATTTTAGATTGCTTTCCTTTTAAAAATGCTTGATATTGTTTTTGTTTTTTCATAGTGAACTCAGCAGTTTAGAATGATTGGCAGATATAGCAATGCAAATGAAAACACTGCACAATGCACAGAATGTTTCTTTGCAAAGCTTTCTGTAACAATAGCACATAGCTAAATTTGGACCAGGTTGAAGTTGTTTTCAATTCCTTCACTTTCCTGGATGCGATTAAATGATAAAACTATCATTATCATAATTATTAATAGCAATATATTTTATGGACTATGAAATTTTTACAAAAAGCACTAGCAATAAATAGTGCACTCTGATTAATAAAATGTCACACTATTTATAAAGAAGGTATATTTAAAGTAGTAGTTTCTATAGAATCTCCCTCATCTTGTCACATACAAAGGCTCTACATCTTTTTAGCATGATGGATAAATCATGTTTTCCACATGTAAAATAACTTAAATGACTTCGAAAAGCAAATTTTTCAGATGAGATGATATTCATGTATTGATATCATGTAGACAAAATATTTAAATACAAAAATATGTGTTTACAATTATAATATTGACAAAATAGATCAAATAAATGTTTTTGCCAAAGCTTGGTTTGGTGATATTTTTTATATAAATTGCAAATCAAGATTCTTGACTGCCAATGTGATATTCTAAAAAAGATTGTTAAAACTAGGTATCTTTCAGTTTAATTCAATTTTATTGAATGAAAAAAATATGGCTCTACTTCCATAAAGTAAGAAAGAAGAAAAACTATAACTTGAAGTATAATTTTAACTGATTCACAATTTACATAATGAGTAATTGTTATAAATATATATATATATTATTCATAAAATATTAAATCATAAGTTAGAATTAAAGAAATCTTTAATAAAATGTTAAAGTCTGTTCTTCACATTTTATGATTCTAAAGAGATAAGATAACCATGTTATCTTTTTTAGAAGGCACTATTTATAAAACAAAAATGAATAATGATAATAATATTTGTAAGACTGTGTTTTCAGAAACACAGGTATGATTGAGTTTTCTCTGAACAAAATTCAAACAAAACTAAAATTTTATCTTCAGGTTTCAGTTACCCATAGAAGATGATGCTGCTGACATTAGTGAATAGCATGTCTTTTTAAATCCAAATCACATGTATCCTCGATGAAACACAGATATTAGAGCAGAAACCCTTTTACCAATACACTCAGCATTACAGTGTAACTGGCATGGCTCTTGTAGCTGAGGATACAAGAATGAATAAGTTAAGGAATTAATTTTCCTCAAGGAACATATATCCTAATGGCATACAATGGAAAGGTATTAAAAAAAAACCTACTTACTTGGTCATTTAAGTATAATATGACAAATGTGTTACTGACTTTAGGCATGAAAAAAATTATTTCAGGAGTTGGTTCTTGAATGATTCTAAATGACAGGAACAAAACAGCAACAAGTTCAGGAAGGAAAATGTTCTTCCAAAAAGGAAAATAAAAATATAGTCTAAAGCAATTTCTTAATGTCACATGTTAAATAATTTTGCAAAGATCTCCATTGATAACTGTAATTTAGTGTATTATTTCACAATTGAATATTCTTTGAAATTTTTAAAAATTGATATGATTGTCAATTGTAATATATCAACTTATTTGAGTAATCTCTAGCAGTTTAGTAAAGCTCTGGGTGTGTCTGTGCATAACTGACAAAAAGGACTCCAACTAAGGAGGGAAGCCCCACCCTAGAAGTGATGACAAAAAGGAGTACAGCATGAAGGGAATAAAAAGGAAAGAAAGAAGGAAATCTTCCCTTTCCTTCATTGGAGTTCTGGTCTTCAGCACTGCCACTGAATGTTGCTGTCAGTTCCTTCTTGCTTCTACCACTGCCTGTTCAATTTTCCAATGCACTTTTAGGCTTTCAGATTCAGAATCACAGCCCCGATTCTGCAGTGAGCATCCAGACCTCCGACTTTCAAATACTACCATGCCTTCCTGCTCCGTGACACACTGAGAGCCATTTTGGATTCTTCTTCTGATTCTGCAGTCAGCCCCTGGGACTCTACTCATTCTGACCCCGTAAGCCTACCCTTTAAATAAGTCCCTTTAAATTTTTACAAACATTTTGTATTGGCTCTGTTTCTCTAGATTCTGTTCTTCTAGTGAACTCTCATACAATTTGTAACCAAAAAACGTTTCTTTTCGAAGTATTTGGTTACCTTTATTAGTTCTATGACATAGCAGCCTCTAGCTCTGTCAGGAACCAGGATTTAAAATCTTCGTTAGGGCTTCCGTCATAAAAACATTGCTTTTCACCTTACTCTTCTCACCCATGGTCATTACACAACGGATCGTTCTTTATTTCTCAACTTCACTAATTTCTGTAATTTCCTTAGCGACTTATATTTTACTCCAACTATTTCTACTCAAGTGTATTAGCTTGATAAGTATATTAGAGGTGGTGATTGTTAACCTTTATTGTCAAGTTGGTTGAAGTAAGAGCTTTCCAGAAGGTGATTTGAAGGTGAGGGAATTAACCTCATCAAAAGCTTAAAACATGAATAAGTTCACAGCTAAATAGCTTATTAGGAGGTTGGTTCTATTTGTAGGACGTAGGACACTAGGGCCTGGCTTTGAAGGGTCTTTCTTACTGTGCTTCCGGACTGCCATGAAGTGAGCACTTGTCCCCTGCCATGCCCTTCTGTGCATATTTTTGCTTTGGTGCCAGGGGACTATGTACTGAAACATTAACCAGTAGTGATCTTCACTTCCTTAAGTTATTTATTTCAACTATTTTTTGTCTCAGCAAAGAAAAGTTGATTAGGACAAAGGCTTATTCATGAAGAAGTGCTTGTAGATTTTAGTCCATTATTGTTCATTCATCATCTATGTTTATGAAATTTTTCTGCTGAGTTACCAGGAAACATTGGTTTAAGGCCAGTGAGGTCATTATAAATGCCAGTTTCAACCACAGAATTCTGCAATCCTATAAAATTCTAATCAGTAAATTTAGAAAAAAGTTTTCTAAAATGACATAATGAAATCCTTTAAGTATATAAGTAGATACTACAAGTATAAGTGGAAATAAAATAAGAAAGTAACTAGGAGAGTTTTTCTAATTCATATTTGCACAGTTGCTTTGGATATATAGTTACCTTCTTTATTGAATAAAGCTGTAAGAAAAGAAACTAACCCTTTTGTTTTGATAAAATCTAAAGCATACCTTACATATTTACTAATAAAGGCAAACTTGATTTAAGTGAATTCGGATCCTCTGTCCTTCAAAACTGATTTCTGATAACTTGCTTTTTATATTTAATTTTATACATCTATGTACAAAATAGATGAAATTTGTCTTTGTTTTGTTTCATTTGTCTTTTACATGTTTCAAGAATTTAATACTCATTTTGCATTAATATTTTACATTCAAGTTTATCTCCTTTGAGAGTAATGAGTAAAAGAACAATCACTGTCAAGAACATTTTTGAAGTTTGCTGACTTTGGCAACACCTTCCCTCCCCATAATTATATATTTTTCTAGTCTGAAATCTCACTTAAATTATTTACTATGAAATTAAAACAATGAATTTTTTTCCTTAAGATATAAATGACAGTTCATTATATTTTGTGATCCTATGATGAAAGTATCCTACAGTCTTCAGCCATACACAGACCACAATCTTGCCTTATTCTTCAATGACTTCTATAACTATCTAATTATGAGGTTTGTCTGGATATAGTGTGTGAATAAGAAGCATAGTAACTGGATTACTTCTATGAGGGTTTGAACATGCAACCTTATTCAATCTAGGAAGTTCCTTGCTCTCTCAAAACAGTAGCTGTCATAAATTTTATTAGTCCACAAAAGGCTAGTCTATGTAACTTTACTATGACACAGAAAGGACATAAAAATAGAAGTACAAACCTTAATTTATATTGTTACTTTTGTATGTTACTTGAAAAAAGTTTTTCCAGACATATTCCAGGTCTGTGACATTTTTTCCTTTTGTCACTGTGTCTAGTGGGAAGTCTATGTTTTCCTAAGATTTATCCGGGCAGTGGGGTTACTATGCCAGTGGGGAGCTGTAGGCATGACCTATAAGGAACTATTGAAGAGCCTAGAACCTGAAGCAGTGCGATAAAGGCAATATTTGCTCATAAGATTTCAGTGTTTATAACACTATTTAACTTTTTCTTCAAGAGATATTTACTATGTCAGAATATCAAAATCATATTTTCTGTTATCAAGGGCACAAATTTATATTCACCATTTGAAAATCTATTTTTTAATTCCAAAATTTCCTCATGTATTTGCTGAGGAGAAACAAAACTCTCCTAAACTGCCCCTTTAGTTCTCAACTTCATTCCTTGATGTCATGAGACCACAAATATTTGACTTTTAACAGGTGGGGAGTTATTTTTCCAAAAAAAGTAGAAACCATAGTAAAAACCTGAAGTAAATCATTCTATAGAAAATTCAAAAGTCATCACATATAGTATGTTTGGCTTAGTTTCACAATAGTAACATTAAGAATGTATCACAATCTATCACAATGAGAATGAAAAGCCAAACTACAGTCACAAAAAGGATACTTCCCATTGTGTATGTAAAAAAATAGTATAGAAAACACATACATATAAATTTTAGTAAACATAAAAGAAGAGCACTATATAAAAAGATAAATATTAATGTCATGTAAAACAAATTAAAACATTAATTTTCATTATAGTATCCAAGTACATCTAAATCATGTTATTTGGACAAATAAAAAGTCTAACACTACTAAGTATTGGCAAGAATAAAGAACTTCTCCTAAACTACACATAGAGCTATACATTATCTAAAATGCATCAAAAAACATTTCCCATTGTTTGGTAAAATCAAATATAGATATTTAATTTTATAACTCCACTTTCTCACTTTATATGTTTATGAAGAGAAATTCCAAGAATATTTCCAGAAATAAATGAAAATAAGCAAAAAAGAAAAAGCAGAAATAACTCAAATTTAGATCACTTTTTAAATAGATGAATAAATTTTGATACAGTCATGCAATGCAGTACTAAAAAGCAATGAAATCAATAAACCATAGGTTTATCAACATAATGTGAGCAAAGTAGTAAGTGTGAAAATAATTTTTTAGAAAACATACAGAAAATAATCATTTATATGGACATCGAAATATATAAAACTAAGCAATATACCATTAAGTATAACACTTATGGCATAAAACTATCAGGAAAATCAATGAATTGATTTAAGGTAAAAATCAGAATAAGGTAACCCCTGGTGGGAGTGAAAACAATGTCAGTGAGGAACAGCACAGAGCCTGGGTGATGACTATTTATTTCTCAAATGAAGTGATAGCTAAATGTGTCTTTATTTCTTATAATACTCACACATGTGATTAGTAATTATTCTATGTGATGCATGAGCTTCCAAATAAAATAAAACATGAAATACAATGAAAAACAATACTCTAGCACAAAGAAATGCGGAAAATATAGCACAATTTAATGTAACAGTAGAAAATATATTTGAGTCAGATCATTGGTTACAGGTATACCAGGATATATTAATAACCACACCCCAAGTAAGCATGAAAATTAACAAAATGTTTATAAAAATCACTCATAAAACTTCAAATTACAATAGTTTTTCTGAATTTTTCACATTGTTGTTTATTATGGTTAACTTTTAAGTCATTGTAAAGTGAATAATATTGAAATTACAGTTAGAAAAATAGAAAAAAGTTTTCCAAAAATAACAAAAGCCCTTCAATCTCAGAATACAAACTTCACTGACAGAGATTTTTATTAATAGGAAACTGCCAAAAACAGATAATTAATCATAAAGTAAGAAATAATAGCACATTTCTCTCAACACAATCCAATAAAAATGATGTCAGAATGTAGCTTGTGTAAACAAAAATTGAATTGTTTTCATTTAATGATAGTATAATTTAAATATAACATTGTAGCTGATAATTGACTTTATGTGATGTTAGCTGACTTTAATTAACATCTGAATTACATAGCATGTACCCCATAAGATGAGAATTGTCTATTATTTTGAGGTAAAGTATACTGTATAACATTTACAACAGCAAAATCAGTGAAACAGTTAAATTTAGATGGTGCTTTCAAAAGATTAAGATTTTTTTAATTATTAGAGAATTATTTGGAAGGGGATAAGGATATTTCAGTTACTTCCTTAGAAAGATTTTGCTGAGTAATGGATAAACTATGTTATGATGAAAGGTTAACTTACAGGAAATTAGAAAATTATTTAATAATATATAATTTCTAATTATGAGAAAATTACATTAAATCACATTAGTTTATGGAAGTTTATTAGTATAGTATATAAAAAGAGATCACAATGACCACTTCCCACATAATAAGTAATCTATTTCTGGCCTATTTCTCATCAAGACTAAGGATTCTCTATGGGAAACTCAGCAGATCAATTAATTGCGTGTGTGTTCTGGATATTAACAAGGATGTAAGGGTTGTTGAAAGTGAAGCTGGTATTAGAGAAATTAATAGGAGAGGATACATTTTCATTGAAAAGTATCTTAAATTTAATATTGGGTTTATTCCACTTCATCTGTACTTTTATAACAGATTCAACATTTTAATTGCTGTTATTTTTCAATAAAAATAGAAATTCAAATTTGTTATAGTATTACATCTGTGTACATAGTTTTTTGTCTCCTAAGATATTAAACTTATTTTTACAACTATACTCTTGTTTAAAAACTATACAAAGAAAAAGAAAAAAATGTGTTTAAGACTAAATTTAAAACTTTTGCATGCAATGAGTCAGAAGAAAAGACACTTTTTTTTTTCATTGAGTTTATTGGTACTTTGTATGTATACAGTACAGTTACATTCATCTTTGGGATTTTGTATCTTTTTTTTTTTTGGTACCGGGGATTGAACTTGGGTCTTTGCACTTGCAAGGTAGGCCACCAAACCGCTGAGCAAAGTCCCAGGCCCCAATTTTTTATCTTTTTAAAGCACATTCACAAATCATCCAGGCCTGTTGCTAATTGCCTGCATAACCTTCCCTGCTTCTGTTTTACTTCAATATTTCTGACTTTATTTATGAAGATACCTTATTTTTTGCCACCCATGGTAGATACCAGTTAAATATTTAAATATTAGTTGAATTTTTACTAACTCTCTACTGACTTTTTCTTTAAAGTGCTAAACAGATATATAAATAAACTAGTATCTACCAAAAATAAGGGTGAAGGACAAACTATTGCTCTATCAGTCTAGTCAGGGTTCTTATTTCATGGGGAGTAAATAGACATCCTCAGGACATAATTCACTAACTGAGAGGAAAAATGTTATTTCTAGCCCATAAGTGAGATGTAGTTTAAATGGTAGTTCCACTGAAACCCTAACACACACACACACACACACACACACACACACAATTGTGTATATGTAGGTGATATACAAAGAAATGTATACACCCTTCAGGAAAGAAAATAATATAAGTTTTTTTCAAAAGATAGTGTTAACCTCATACTGGAGGACCCTAGAGGATGTTGTATATCTCAGAAAACCTACTACACTGCCAGTCTCAGAAAAGAAACTGAAAATGAGTGTGCAGCAATCTCAGTGACCAAGGTTACCCACACAGTAGTCTGTTGTACTAATAAATGTGTGGAAACTAATGGTCATCACTTTGAGCACCTCTTGTAGTTGTAGAGGGAAAAGGTATCTTGTCTTAATCTCATGATGTCTCTGTATGTATAGTATTAAAATAATTATACAAAATTGTCTTTGCATGAAGTATGTATACATTTTTGGTGGACTCTGTACATGCGTAGTAGTATCCATATGTAGATGTACAGTTCAGGAGATGCAAGGGTGCGGAATCAAATATTGCTCAGCTCAGTGAAAATCTCAAGACTGATGCCTGAAACCTGTGCAAAGAAAAGAAATAACAAATGCAAACAAATTCAAAAGTGAAAGCAAGAAAATTCCTGGGGTCCCACACTCCTTTCTCTTTCCATATTCAAGCCCCAAGTTGATCTCAACGCTCTAGAATATCCCATCTCCCAATTCTGTGACAGAAGATTAAACTTTCAACACATGAAATTTTCAGGAGCAGTTCTATATAATTTTGGGGAAAAATCATTTCACAATTAAAACTATGATTAAGCCTAGGTCAGCTATGGCATAAAGAGACATAACTCCATTTTTGCCTCTGGTCACAGCTAAAACCTCATTGGTTTGGTGATGTTTCAATGCTCCAGGGCAAGATTAAACCAGTTGATTCACACCAGAGAAACTATTTGGTGTTTACACACATGTGAATAATCTATAATAGTACAGAAGATACTAATGATATAATTGACAATGTGAAATAGAAAGAAAAGGGCTAAAGGTGTACAGAAAGTGGGGAGGGTAGGGGAAAGCTGATAGAAAAGAAAAAAATATGAGAAAATGAAAAAAATGGAAATGAAGTTTGCCCATCAGTTGGAGACTGGATAATGAACATGTTGTTTTTCCATAAAATGGAATACTACTCAACCATAAAGAATGGGAAATTAGAGTCATTCATAGGAAAATGGATGCATATTGAGGTTATACTCCTAAGTGAAATAAATGAGTCCCACGTGTAAATACCAAATAATTTCTCTGATGTGAAAAACTATAATTGTACATAAGATCCTAATGATATAATTGACAATGTGAAATAGGAAGAAAAGGGCTAAAGGTGTAAGGAAAGTGGGAAGGGTAGGGGAAAGGAAATAGGGAAAAAGAAAAAAATAGGAGAAAATGAAAAAGTGGAAATAAAGTTTTTTTAAATAGGGAAGGGAGGAGGGGGTGAAGGGAGGGCAGGGACAAAGGGAAAAAATGAGAACCAAGACCTGTCATGTAAAGGTACAAGATCCCAACAATGAATGTAACTGTACTGTATACCTGAAATGTACCAATAAACTCAATGAGGACCAAAAAAAAAAAAAGATTAAACCAGTTGAAGACATCTCAGGAGGAGCAAAACCTTCATCTGCTACATTTGTTACTCTGGATACACCAAATAAAGGTGTGGCAAGCTTGGGATCCTTCATTTTTGCTGCTCAGAGCAGCATGGATCAGGCCCAACGCTCAGCTTTTTCTCCGTCTCATTTTTCTATCATCTCTTTCTAATTAATTAATTTACCTTGTGCAGTCATGGCTCACACAGGAGACTAGGACTTGCTGCAGAGTTTCTAGTAACATTCCCTTTCCCTGTTCCTTACATGAAATTTTGGGGGATACAGTTAAACCATGTGCAAACCATAAGAAGAGCTAAGTCTGAAACAGAAAATATATCTCCTTAATTATTTGAATGGAAAAGTGTTAACTTTAGTTATTTTAACCCTGTGAAGAAACCAGGGAATATAAGTTCTGTATTTGAACAGGTTTTCACTAGAAAACAGGTATCTGGGTATCTGTTTAATGTCCTCACCAGGACTGTCTAGCTCATTGTACTCAGAGCTCATGGTGCAAGTTAAACCAGCTTGGCTGGTGTAGTCAGCACCTTTGACAATGAAACAGTGGCAGTTGGAAAAATTCAGCACTGCACTGATATGTGGATTATTTTTCAACAATTATCTCTCAGTATCCCTAGAGCACTCATTTCATGGAGGATTCTCCATGGCCACCAACATCCACAGGTGCTCAAGGCCCTCATATAAATTGCATTGTATTTACATAGAAACTATTCATATGCTCCCATATCCGTTAAAGACATCTCCAGATTGCTTATCATATCTAATACAATGGAAGTGCTATATACTTAGTGGTTATGCTGTATCATTGTGGAAATAGTGACAAGAAAAGAAAACTATACCTATTCAGGACAGATGCATCCATCCCAGCCTTCCTAACTGTACCACCACTATCAGTCACACTGTAACATTTTTTCTGAAATATTTTTGATTTGCTGTTGGTTGAACGTGTAGATGTAAAATGCATAGATATAGTGAGCCAATTATTGTTACAACAGCTTAAAAATATTAGAGGAAAATATTAACTGTTTTTAATGAGATCAACAATGATACACACAGACAGTTAGCTCATTGGGTTTTAAAGAGAAATATTAACACCGGGAAATGTCGTGACACAGATGCTCAACCTACATACAACACAGATACTACAGGTCCAAAGTAGCAGAACATGAGCCCGGCATGGTGGCGAAAGTTGTAATCCCAGCCCTCAGGAGGCTAGGGAGGAGTATTGTTGTGAGTTTGAGACCAGCCTGAGCTACATAGTGAGTTGCAGGTCAGTCTCAACTACATAGTGAGACTCTGTCTCAAACAAAACAAAACAAAACAAAAACAAAAAACAAACGAACAAAAAAAACCAAAAACAAAGTAGCAGACATCACTTGATTGCAAAACAAAGAAAATAGGAAAATCTGTTTGTCTTTTAGAATGTACAGAATAAGTGTATGAATACCATTTTTAGGCATTTATGATTTTGGGGAAAATAACTGAAATTATCTTAAATTTCCCAAATGGTTAAATCTATTTTAGAAAATATAAAATAACATGTAGAAAGAAAGAAAACATATTTATTCCATTTCATGAAGCTGTTACTTATGTGTTGAAAAAAGGAAGAAATTTCAAATAAGAAAAATTTAAATAATTTCAATCAAAATACAAGTAGGATAGAAAGTAGTATACATTCTTAGTGACCTTTATGAAAATGAGGAATAAATGCCAGAGGAAAGCAAATAAAATACAGACTTCACTAAAAAATTTAGAATTATGGTTTTGTTATCCTTTTGGCCATATCCTTGTTAATGCTGCTTGCTGTATTTTTGTAAGGAAATTATACTATGTCACATTAGAATTTCTACAACTAATGCAGACTAAATCCCAAAGAACTTCAAATAATGCTCAAATAATATAATGATATTTGTCGTTTTTTTTGTTTTTTTCTTTTTTTTTTCTTTTTTTGGTACTGGGGTTAGAACTTGGGACCTTGTGCTTGTGAGGCAGGTGGCGGAAACATTCAGCTAAATCCCCGGCATCAAATAATATAATGATATTGAAACAGTTTTAGTCCCTGGTTTCCTTCTTCCTACATTTTCCCCTTATCATTTATCTAATATTTAGCACCAACTAACTCAAACATTGTGTTAAAAGCTGGAAACTTGTAATAGATTAGCATGTCCATTCTTTACTTATTTGAAGCACGAATTTTTTCATACTTACAAATCCAAGAGATAGCTTCCTCTAAAGTATTTTTGATGTGGATAATTTCTTTGTGTGTTTTACTGAGTCATCTATATAACAATTTCTTTTTTCTTTAGCTCTCATATATGTTCAGAGAAGAACCGTGTAATATCATTTTTCCACTTGAAATTCTTTGAGATAAGAAGACCTCTTGTGTGATAAATTTACCTATGCATCACTCAATCTAAAATAAACTGGCATAATCAAGGTTGTGCTTTACTACACTGTCTTGTTTTCATCTAATAGTCCGTGCAAGGTGTGAAGAGATAAATTTGTGTATTACTGTTGGTTTGTTAATAAGAAGCTTGTGCATCTAATACAGGATCATCAACAATTACATAAACATAGAAACACAAGCTTTCACCTACAGACACATAAAACCCCTGAACACTAACAAATCATATAATCAAATCAAACAAAATCTGTACTCCAGAAGAGGAATTTCGGTCTAATTGCATCAAGATAAACAATGTTATTCTGGCCAGGGAGTAAAAAGTATTAAGTGAACATGCACAGCAGTTACTTGAATTGATGTACACTTTCACATTCTGTTCCTGGTCCTACCCTGCAATTGTTAGATAGGAGTAAACCGCTTACTTTGCAACTTACATTCAAGAGAAGATTTTCAATTGGAGCTTATCTCTACGTTCATCCCCAATGATTCCTATATATGTGAAACATATAATGCAGTGTTAGAAAAGAGAGGAACGAGTGGCCTCGCCATCATAGAGAAGAGAATAATGAGCTCTGAGTTCGTCAATCCTATGACAGGAATGCAGAACTTTAGCTGACCATAAGATGAGAGAATAGAGCACATCACAGGGACGAGACTGAGTCAACACACTGAGCTATGTGGTTGGTGCCATCTTTGGGAATATTGAGGTGTCTGGAGTGCTTGGAAAACGAGTTCAGGTCCAGGGAGCGGTCATTCTAAGAGGTGAAATTGGAAGTATAGACTCTGGCTTTCTCCAACAATCTAAGTTTTCTCTTATAATTATTAGAATTTATATTCAAAATAAATACGATAGTAATAGCTTTCAAATAATTTAGCCACAGGGAATTTGATGCGCCAGTTTTGCAAATGATTTGATATAAAGATGAAATCGTATTCTTACGCTTCCAAAATGACTCACCATTAAAGGCAGGTTTGCATTTTTTATTCATTACAACTTCATTTGTATTCACTTCCTTTAAATTCTCATTTCAGAAGAAATAGAGAAACAATTTACTGAGCTGAAGTTAAATTCCATAACAGACTACCTCAAAGGAATTTTTCTTATTACACAAAATTGCTCTGGGTAAAATGGTGCAAAGGTCTCATTCATTTCAATGAGCTTTTGCTTATTAAAAATAATATGTATTTATGAGATGAATTTTCTCCTTTTTAACAAGGGGATACATTTTAACTTAAAAATTTCCAGAAATCATAATAGTTATTTGCAAATTATATTTGCTTGTTCTAAGCAATCCTGGTTTGTCTTTTAGTTTAAATTCACAAGCTATTGTGAATAGTGTTTACTCAGTTGTAGCCAGGGAAAAAGTATAATGAAGGGTTTGATAAGTTCGCTATAATTCATATCGCACTTTTTCAAAAACAACTGAACAGACTGGTTTCAAACTAATAGTAAAGGAGCAGGACCTAAGGAGCAATTCTATACTTTTGAAAAAATGGGGGCTACATCTTAGATAGTAATTTAGAAACAATAATAAAGCTGAATATAAATTGGTTTGTGTTACATGAAACCCATTGATTGATAATTCCAATTTCCAGGGATAAAACATTACTCACTGGAAAGGTCTTGTTGCTTTTAATTAAGAAGATATTTATTTTTGGGCCGGGGATTTAGCTCAGTGGTTCCGCCGCCTGCATTGCAAGCACAAGGACCCGAGTTTGAGCCCCAGTACCAATATATATGCAAATGTGTAAAACATTTTATTGTATATGTCTTAATTTCATTTAACCTAAAATAAATATTTAATTATGCATATATATTTTGAGAAGCAAAGACAGAAAGGGAGGTAAGAAATACCGAAATAATAGCTAAGAATTTCTAAAATTTGGAGAAATATGTTGATATTCAGATTGTATAGATCTGTAGGTTGCTAAGCAAGACTATTCAGGAGTTATCACATACAGGTAGCACAGAAAAGTTTAAAAGCATCAAATGCAAAGAAAAATGTCTAAGTATCTAAAGAGATAGATAAACACCTTAAAGAAAAATTATTGTCTAACCAAATCATGCTTCTCGATTACAGCAACAAACAGATAACCACAAACTTACTAATTTTGCATTATATGGCAAAAAATACAAGTTTTGTGCTTAGACATGATAGCATCTAAATGTAAAGTGAAAATATTTAGTTGTATTAGAGCCTATTGACTTTTTCCTGAAAAGGACTAAAAGTGTAGCCCTACCAAATAAAGTATTAAATATTTATCATAAAAACAATAAATAAGACATGAAAAATTATCTACAATAATGATTACATTTTGCCTACATTTATTGTTTATTATATGCAAAAGAATAGATAGAAGACTTTAATATGTTATTTTAACCTCACAACAGCCTGTGAGATAAACATTATTTTTATTCTCAATCCATTCTATTTAGAAACAATTAAAGGGTACATGATTATGGAAGAAGATGAGGTGCGATTTACTGTTGCTAGTCATACTGGGACAGGGCATATTGGACTAATAATAAAATGTATTGTGTAGTTTTAAAGATTAAATGTAAGTGTAATCACAATAATAAAGATCAAATATGTAAAAGATAATTCAAAAAATAACTGAAAAATGTTTGGTTTCTTACTCGAAGTTAGTAAATAAGAAATTTGAGAAAAAAGAAATGTTTTAAATTAAGCATATTATATTGATTTGAAATTATTTTAAATTGGCTAAACTCATTCATCAAAGAGATATGTGAAGATTGGCAAAGCCTCCTTGCAAAAATTCAACAATAGGTTTTCTGTAAGGCATACTTTAAAATGTTGCAGACATATTGAAAATAAAATAATGAGGAAGCATTACTGCATGGGTGTAATATCCAACAAGTGCTAAATAGTCAATATAAGATCATAAAGAAATATTTTTAAAGTAAAAAGTATTGATACAAATTAAATTTACAACTGCCAGTGGAACCATAGATCAATTCTTATTATAATTATTCCCATGAGTTAGCAGAGGTTTGAGATAGAGACAAGAAATGAAGAAATAGGTAAATCAACAATTTTAGTCGTTATGGTATAGATAAAAAAATGTCTTTCCAAATTCTCACGTGTTTAGAGGTGGGGGGTCACAGTCTCTGTAACTTCCTGAATGAAGTCTTGGCTGAATGTACTGAAGAAGGTGGGGCCTGGCCGGAGGAGGTAAATCCCTGGAGACATGACTTTAAAAGTTGTAACTTTTCTCAGGTTGTTTCCATTCTCTGCTGCCTGGCTCTCATTGGTTGAGAAGCTCTTTTCCACTTGCTCTTGATGTTTCTGTGTTGGAGCTGGCTAGCCATGGACTGAAATCTCTGAAACTATGATCCAAAGTAAGTCTCTTGAGTTTTAATTTGTGGTTGCCAGGTATTTTGTCCCAGAAACTGAAAAATAACTAAAAAAATTTTTTAAACACTTTAATATACTATTTTTTACAAAACTGATAGGTAAAACAAAAAATAAAAGTTGTTAATAAAGTGACCAAAATTAAAGAATAATTTTGCACATTCTTTTAAACTCAAAAATACATCATATTCTACTTCCCAAGAGAATCACAAATGTTTTACTGGAGCAATTTTTTAAAGACTATATTCTCTAACCGTATATATGTGAACACAAAAATCAGTAAGCAAATTATTGATTGACACTTTTCTTTCCCATAATTACAATATATAACTCTGGATACATAAAACAAGTGGATGGAAGACTTTAATCTACAGATGAGAACTAAAAGTGAAGCCCTCTTTTGAGATTTCAACAGGGGAAAGAGAAGTAGACTGGCACTGTCAACTAAATGCGCTAGTTTTTAGGAAGAAAATTCTTTCAGAAATCAGCTTAGAGAATGTAGGCATAAGACCCATCTTTACTTATAGCATTCTGAAGACTACTTGCAATGATATTCCTCATCTAAGATTCTATATGTTATTAGGAAAAAGTCTCTTCACTTTCCAAGCCTCCCTCCAGCACCTAGAGATACAGGAACTAAGAGTTTTCAAGAGAAGAAGCTACATGGTATGGCACCTTAAAAATAGAGAGCAGAATTTACCCAATGTTAATTAAATCATAGAGTTTTTTCCAGAGAGGTAATAAGTAAGAACAAATGATGTTGGCATTTGTAGTCAAATAACAACTTCAAACAATTATTTAAAACAGTAATTTTGTTTTGCTCACAATTTTCTGGGTCAAGAATTTTGAAACAGATTTGGTTGATAGTTCTTGTGTTTTTTCTAAGAGTTACAGTTTGAAACTAACTGGGGACCCATTACCTGAAGTCTCCTATAGATTATGTACTCTATGCAGCTGGCTAATGTTGGTTATTGTCTGGCAATATTGCCTAAATTGTCCACATGTTGCCCCACCAGGCTGGTTGTATCTGATTATTGAAACTTTTTTACACGGTGATGTCTTCTCTGTGTGTGTCTTACAAAATCAGGAAGCTGTTCCTTCGTCTTTCATAATGGAACCCTCAGACATCACATAGTGTCAGTTCTGCAATGACCTACTGGTCAACCAATTGTAAACCCAACCACATTCAAGAAGAGAAAAAGACCCTGACTCTAAAAACAGGAGACTTGTAGATATTGGATTTGTGACCATGTTTTAACATTTACAAAATAACAAATAGATCACTAAGCAGTAAAATTAACTGTAAAACATATAGACTTCTCTCCAGAAGTGAAAATATATAGTGGTTTTTCAATCAATGAATTATTGCCACTCATTAAAGATGTCTAAGAGTGAAAGACATTTACATTAAATGTATATTTTTCCTACACTAGAAGGCAGACAGAAACCAAAGGAATGTTTCATTTGATTCAGAGAACACCAGAAAATGTCTACACTAAAATGATCTGTTTTTTTCTTGAATTACCAATTTAAACAATGGTAAGAGAATTAATCACATGATTATTTGATATATGGATTTAACTCTTAAGTAAGTTTTAATTCTTGCTTAAATGGTCAACATATACCAGTAGAAAAAAATAACCTGATCAGCCAGTGCGTAAAAATGACTTATTCTTATGAAAATGTCTAAATTTTAGTATAAATTATGAAAAATGTTCACATCAAAAGAAAAGACAAAAATGAAAGATAATATATCAAATTAGAATGTTCTCATTGCTACTTTTTAAATATGACATTTAGAATATTATTGGTTAAATAGCAGGTCGATGTAAAAATCTGCTGCAACTGAAGATGACCGGGAACATCTGCTCCTCATGTGTTTAAAAAGAATACGGTGTGTCCTTGGATACCAGTCATCCCTCAGTTTAAATAAAAATAGCTTAATGTTGAGTCGTGGAGACAATTCCTACATTAGCCAAACTATATAAGAAAAAAACTGTTTACAGGCTCATATAATTTGATTGTATTTTCTGCAAAGCTCATCCATTCATTATATGCCTTATAAACACACAGAGATTTCTTTTCATTCATAATTGATTAAATTAGTGGCTTAAAGACAGATTATGTCTGATGTTATTACTGGCATTTTATAGAGCTCCAGAGGAACTTTTACATTACTTTTAAAAACCTATTTTTCTTTATGAAAAGTCAGCTTATAAGTGAAGAAGCCAAAAAATGTTATTTTTGTCTTTGAAGATTCTGTATCCTATTTGAAAATGAATAGAGTCATAAAGCATATTTTTTACTCATTTCATACCATCCTCTCTCATACACTTAATATAGCTTTAATGAAAATGCTACCTCTGTAAACAGAGTAAGGAATTCATTTGTGAGTAGCGTTTTTGCTCTTTGTAGTACCAGTGATAGAAACATTTGGTCTGAAGCCAAAAGATACTATTTTAGGCTTAGAATAATTTTCCAGCTGTTGTGGGGGAAAGCGTGTTACACTTCCCCACCCAGTACGCTGACATACTCATCTGTACATTTATATTTTGCTGTATTTTTCAAATCAGTAATGCAGCTGCCACAATATGCCTCCTCCTTCCAGCAGGTGGTAAATTATTCTCTGCACAAAATGACATCATTCCCTATCTTGCAGAAAACATGCCCTCCGAGCTGAGAAAAGGGCAGAGCCATTACAGAAAGCAAAATTTAGATGATTTTACCACATTGTATTTAATGAAAGCATATCATATATTTTAGAGAATTAATAACCAAAGCCACAAAATGAAGTTGTTAAAGATATTCAAAAAAGAATCAGTAAAATAGGGACAATTAAATATCTCCACAATAAAAGGTGTAATACTTTGCTTTTTGAGAATCAGTGTTAAAGGACAACATTCTTTCCTGTGGCCCTTGTGTATCTTCCTCTTTCCAAACGGAAAAATTTGCTACAAGAGAGATAATTTCTTTTTTGTTTGTTTTTGTTTTTTGTGTTTGTTTTGGTACCAGGGATCAAACTCGGGTCCCTGTGCATGCAAAGCAGGTGCCGGAGCCACTGAGCTAAATCCCGGGCCCTAGAAAGATAATTTCTCTAACTATGAGGTTGTGTTTGATTGAAATTTGCAAATTTTAAAAATGTTTATCTACATATGAAACAATAATAAATGCTCTAGAGGTAAATGGGATATATTTTTATGTAACTATTAATTTTAAACTAATATTAAAGTATTAAAGCATAAAAAGACTGCATTAAAATAAAAGTGCTGAAAGTCATTATGGAAAATTTTATACAGCTAAATATAAAGTTCTTTCTTTGCTGAACAGAAGCCATATGGATTTTTTAAATTTGTTAAAGTGATATCTCAGGCCAGGGATTTAGCTCAGTGCTGCTGCTGCCTGCCTCACAAGCGCAAGGACCCAAGTTCAATACCTGGTACCAAAAAAACAAACAACAACAACAACAACAACAAAAAACAACAAACAGAACTTATTGATTAAAGTGATGGTTAAAGTGATATATTGTATTTTGCATGTTCCTGGAAAGAAAACATTAGTATTATCATTTATGGGAAGAAATAGAGATTATTAAAACACAAAACAATATTTGTAAACCAATTCACTGTTATTAAAACTCTTTGAGATGAATATAATAGTTTCCCATCTCAAATCAATGCACACTGTATTTTACAGTTGGATCTCTCTTGCCTACCCTTCGTGGATTCACCTTACCCATTATAACAAGAGTAAAACTGTCAGTTCTGGGTCCTTCATTTTGTTTCACATAGAAAATGCTGTGCTTCTTATAAAAGAGAAGAGATCTCTATGCACTAGAGAAGATTCAAGCCCATCTCTCATTTTCTCACTGCAAACTTTTGCCCATAGTGAAAGAGGGTGGTTTGTTTCTTTAGCTTTAACTTGTATTAACCCTGTAACCATTTACCTCTGAGTATAGTTTAGAGAGAATGAATAAATCTCTGTGTGTGTCTCTGTGTATATGTGCATGTGTGTGTATGCATGTGTGTATGTGCTATAGGAAAATTGCTGGCAATGAGCTCCTACTACAGTTGGGGAATTCATCTCCCCATCTATGAAACTAAAATTGTCTTAAGAAATTAAATGTAAGGAGTATAAAAGTGATCCATGGTATCACAGTAATATATGCACACCCATGTTTATAGCGGCACAGTTTGTAATAACTAAAACTTGGAAACAGCCCCCTTGCCCATCAGTTGGAAACTGGATAAAGAAGATGTGGTTTTTCTATAAAATGGAATATTACTCAGCCATAAAGAGTGAGAAAATAGATTCATTCATAGGTAAATGGATACATACTGAGGATATACTCCTAAGTGAAATAAGCCACACATGTGTAAATACAGAATAGTTTCTCTGGTGTGAATAAACTGTAATAGTACATAAGATCCTGATGAAATTGCTGACATTGTGAAATGGGAAAAGGGGCTAAAGGTGTAGGGAAGGTGGGATGGATAGGGGAAGGGTAATAAGGGAAAAGAAGAAATGTGAGATAATGAAAAGATGGAAATAAAGTGTTTGTAGATGGGGAAGGGAGGAGGGGATGAAGGGAGGGCAGGGACAAGGGGAAAAAATGAATCAAGACGCATCATGTAGGGGTACACGATCCCAACAATGAATGTAACTGTACTGTATCCCTAAAATGTACCAATAAACTCAATTAAAGCTGAAAACAATTAAAAAATAAAAGTGAACCATCAAGGTACATGCAAAAAATATTTTTTTTCTATATATGTAACAACGTTGTCTTCAAAAGTTGGATTTTCAAACATTTTTTTATCTATCATAATATCACAGTAAATTAGAGCTAGATGCAAAAGTAAGTCTTCTACATCATCAATATCTTTTTAGAAATAAGAAAAATAATTCTGAATATATGGATATTTAATTAAAAATGTGTTACTCATCATAATTTTTTAAATATATAGATTTTATATCTCACAGCTGTAATATTTTACCTTTTGTGTTTCATATTATTGGTTCATTTAAATGGAATTTATTCTAGGTTTTAATAAATATTTTCCAATTAATTACTTGAACAAGACAGAAAATTCCACTATACTTCATTCCCAGTTTTCCCTACTATTAATAGTGTAATATTTATAAGACCATTTGTGACAGTTATTGAACCAATATTGATACATTATTTTCAGTAGTTTTATACTTTATTCAGATTTGCCTATTTTTTCTTAATGTCCTTTTCCTATTCCAGGGTCTTATCCAAGTCACTGCATCATATTTTGCTGTCCTCTCTCTTTAGGCTATTCTTGCTTCTGACATTTCCTCAGACTTTCATTGTTTTTTGATGACTTGAACAGTTTTTAGGTTATTGCACTACATAGACTATCTCCTAAGAGGGATTTATCTGAAGGTTTTCTCATCATTAATATGGATAATGTGTTTCAGATAGCACTGTAGAGATCCCTTTGACCTCAGTGTGTTAGTCACATTAGAGATTCGTGCTCAAGGCTAACTCCCTTTTATTTTGTTGATTCATTTATTTGTGTTTGTAGTGCTGTGTATTTGACCTAGGGCCTCTTGCATGCCAGGCTACTTAACTATACTACCATCTCAAGACCTACTTTCATAAGCACTGCTCATCAGGAAGAATAATCCCTACAAAAAGTGACTGGGAAATTCAGAATTTGTTTTCAGTGGTGCTTTTGAACTTTCAAGTACTGCACTCAAATAAAGCCTTGTAATTGTGTATTAGTCCACTTTTCACTGCTGGGACAAAATACCTAATGCCAACAACAACTTAAATGAGGTGGCTTTCGTTTGGTTCCTGGTTTTAGGGGACTCAGTCCACTGTGGGGTAGCTCTGAGTCAGAATCATGAAAGAAGAATATCAGGGCTTTGCTCATGGCAGTTAGGAAACATGGTAGGGGAGCTATGCCAAAGAGGAAGGGCAAGTGATAACAAACTGCAAGATTATGCCTCTGTGATTTACCCAAGCACATACACAAATGTTTATTATTAATCTGCTAGGCATTTCTCAATGCATCAACTTGACATATCACAACTAAAATTTATCCTCTGTCAATTTAATAGCCAAATACATCTTCTTAAACTGCACTTAATCTCCAAATAAATACAGTGATACCCCAGTGAGGAATCCTTGTGTTCAAAAACAATTTTGTTCTCAAGCAAAAGCATTTAACATTTTGCTTCCATTCACAAACTACATTTTGTGAGAAACACAGCTGCCACCATCCACCCCATACAAACAAAAATACACTCATCTTCCTCAAAATCTGAAAATAAATTAAGTTTGTGAACCAAGGTACCACAGTACAATAAAAAATAATTCTATATAACATGGTATGACTACATTGTGTACAACAAAAAACATAATAGTCCTTTCACCAAAGTATGAATAATTCCACTACAATATTTTTTCAAAAGTTCAAGTCAAAGTATTTTCTGAGACTCAAGGCAAACTCAGCCCTAAACCCCTCTGAAAGTAATAAATAAGTCACATGGTATAATAGTGTACAATAAACGTTTCCATACTAAAAGTCAGGACTAGGGGGATAAACAAAGAGTTGGGCTAAAGGAAAACAGAAACCTAGCAGGGGAAACATTAGATCTCATAGCTCTGTATTCAGTATCAAAGGAGATAGTGGTGAGAAATGAGTTTCATGGGGTCAGGGAAGCCCAATTCCTATTGCTTTCCTGGTTGAACACACAGGGCCTCTCTCTTGGCATGATTCCAGTTATGTCCTACAGGTTTCCTAGGCAGATTTTCACATTACTAGCATCTAAGACTTTTTGGGGTACCCGCTAGACTTTCAGCTTCATTTCCACAACTTCTTTCAATGCCCTCTCAGGGGATTCTTGCCTTACCTCCCAGATCTGCTTTGAAATTTGGAAGGAAGCCTCATTTAATCCACTACTCTTTTATTTGGCATGTCTAAATAACCAGTGTAACTATGATCATGCCAAGGTCTGCCACCAGTTTAAGTGACAGGATACTCCCCTTGAACTGAATCATAGCGACAAAGGCTTTTGAGGGCCTGGATGGCTGACCTCAGGCACAGAGTTCTGTGAGCATTCCTGAATAAGCAGGGCACTCTGGGGTCCTCTTCAGGTACTTTACACCCTTGAGTGTAAGATGAGTGAAGTCTGAAAAATTCTGGAGATTTTTTCAAGATATCTTTCCTATAATCCTGATGCAAAATACCTAGTTTCTTCTTCTTCTTTTTTTTTTTCTTTCTTTCTTCTCTGTTTTTGGTACCAGGGATCAAACTCAAGTCCTTGCGCTTACAAGGCAGGTAGCGAAACCACTGAGCTAAGTAACCATCCCTTTAGCTTCTTTTTTAATAATGTGACTTAGATACCTTTCTTGTTGCTAAGACAAAATATATGACACCCAAAATTAAGGGAAAATTTATTATAACTTACAGTTTGTAGAAGTCTCAGTTCATAGTTAGTTGGCTCCAGGTGTGAGGGCTGGTTTCTTTCCCAGGAAAGAAACAGTTCATGGCAGGCAGAAGGCAGAAAAGTATCAAAATAGTGGAGAAAGAAGAGACAAGCAATGATAGCAGCCTTCTTTCTGGGCTACCTGATATTAGGATTAGTAGCATTCTTTATTCTATCTGGGCTACCCAATATTAGGGCTAGTAGCACTCTTTATGAGTGAGATTATTACAGATGAGTTAGGTAGAAATAGTATAGGAAGTCAGATAGGGATAGGACCTCTTCAGGGTCAAGACAAAGGTGAGACACACCACAGCTGCAACTAGAAACATGTTGGGTGGAAACCAGGCCTCAGGATAAAGACAAGATAACCAGACCATCACACTTTCTCAAAGAACAATCACTGGGTTAAAGAACTCTGCACAGACATCAGCCGCTCTGATGGTTGACCAAAGAACTCTGGACACACCACTTCTTAGGACAATCTTTTTTCTTTCCATCCTTGCTGGTTACGTGACTTGTTTCCCAGTTGGACCACTATTACCTAAGTGACTATACTTGTAACTTTATTAGATGATCATGGCCATGACCCATGGTGTACCCAACTTAGTTTTACCCTATAAAACTTCCATATAGAGTGGAGTACCTTCTGCCCCTCAGGAGCTTTCCTGTCAATAAATATATTTCTACTCTTAACCTCCATTTCTTTCTAGAATTCATTCTTTGATTTTTACAGAACAGCTTGGTGTCATAGAGCTTACATGTTGAAAGGTATAATGTTTCATATTTCATCTCCATATTTTTTCCTGTATTAAGATGGGGGCAATTACAACTACAACAGAATAAAATTTAGAAATCAGTAATGTCCCTAGCAAGTTGGGATTATTGCTTCTCCTATTTATAATGCCATGGTCTTTCTCAAAGTATCAGCTTAACTTTGTGATTGTCTCTGGTAAAGGACTAAATATCCTGAAAAAAACTAAGAACAAATTGTGATATATCGACTTTACTGGATTAAGAAATAGCATACTAGTAAGACAGATCTGGGTGTATGTATCTAGGCCATGGACACATGAACTCTATTTTATATATGCTCCTCTATCCCTTCTTCTCTATTCCCCTGCCCTGCTTCTTAGTATCCATAAATTAAGTGTCATTGCTTCATCTTGTTCTTCTGCAGTGATGTTACTAAGGGGGAGCCAGCCTTCCATAAACTGCAGCTCTTGAAACCATCAGACAAATCAAACCTCTCTCATTAATGCTGTGGGTTTTAGGTGGTGTGATTCAACATGGGAAACAACAAGTTGGTAATGGAGAAATGAGATTGTTGCTGGAGGTGTATGTGCTGGTTCAGAAGCCTTTGGAACTGGTATGCAGAAGAACATTTTAGACACTTAGTAATGTGGCCTAGAGAGGACTTAGAATATAAGCAGAGCTTGATGAGCAATTTTGACTGAGTTCAGAATACCAGAGTATTGCAGAGTAAAGACAAGCTAAGAAGGTTTCAGATGGGATGGAGGATCCTACTTGAAAATGGCCTGGAGGTCATGCAACTTACCTTCTGGCAAAGAATTTGTCTTTATTTTTCATGGCCTAAGACTTTGCATGAAGTGGGAATTAAATGTGGCAGACAAAATAATCTGGCATAGAAAATTTTAAGCAGCCCAAAATTAAGCCTATGTCATGGGTGCTATTTTCTACTTTCATCCAGATTTACAGTGAGAACCAGGAGCAAAAGGCATGGCTAAATGTGAAACTGTGCAGCTTGCTCAAAAAACAAGCACTTATAAAGCTGGGGATAGGATGTGATACACAAAGTCTAGCATGATGTTATGGCTTGTGTGTAGATGTCTCTTAAAGCCTCGTGCAGTCATTGGTGGGGCTTTTCAGAGGTGGCTGGATCTAGAGTGTGTGATGCTACAATCAAGGGTGTGTGATTACTAAATTATCCCACTGATTGGTTTGGCATAGTTCCAGGAAGGATTAAGTGTGCTCCACCCTGGATGTGAATGCTACTTCAAATTATACTACAGAGCTTCAGTGATAAAAACAGCATGATATTCGCAAAAAAGAAGACTTGTGGATTAATGGAACAGAACAGAAGAAGCACAAACAACTCCAGAAATGCTCAGTTATGTTTTTAAAAAATTAATTTTATTGGTCCATTTCAGTTATACAATATAATGACATTTATCATTAGAAATTTCTACCTTTACATAGTATATCGTGGTTATTTTTTCCCATTAGGCTACCCTCCCTTCAACCCCTCCACCTCTACCTATTTAGAAAGACTTTGTTTCATTTTTTTTTCCTTTCTCATATTAATTCAATTCCCTTCTTTCTTTTCCTCAACCCCTCTCACTTCCCTTTCCCCTTTGGACCATTTCTTCCTCTTTCACATTATTTATTGTGCCTTTTGATCCTTATTTACACTTTCAGTTTCTCCTACCAGAGAAACTATTCAGTATTTACACATCTGTCCTATTTATTTCACTTAAGAGCATGGCCTCAATGTGCATCTATTCAGTTATAAATGTCACTAATTTCTCATTCTTTATAGCTATGTAATACACTATTTTATAAATTTAAAAAACGCATGTTTTCTTTATCTATGGTCCAGTTGATGAGCAATTGGGCTGCTTCAAAGTTTTAGCTATTACAAACTGTGCTGCTGTGAACATGGGTCTACACATAACGCAGTGGTATGATTCTTTAACCTCTTCTGGGAAGCCACCCAGCATGGGAATAGCTGGGTTAAATGGGACCTCTAATCCTAATTCTTTGAGTAATCTCTATACTGATTTCCACAGTGGTTTCACTAGTCTATAGTCCCACCAATAGAAGAGCAGGGTTTGTTTTTCCCCAAAGCTCCACTGGCATTTGTTACTGGTTAATTTCTTGATAACAAACATTCTTTTTGGGATGAGGTGGAATCTCAGCATTGTTCTTATTTGCATCCTTCAAATGAGCAGTGATGCTGAACATTTTTTCATATGTTTACTTGCTATTTATACTTCTTTGAGAAATGTCTGTTTATTTCAGATGCCCATTTTTGTATTGGGTCTTTAAGTTGGGGAGGTCTGATTTTTTTTAAGTTCTTTATATAGTCTAGATAATAAAACTTTGAGGAATAGCTGGTAAAAGTTTTTTTTCCCCACATTGTGGGTTGTCTCTTCACAATGTTAGTGTTTTCTTTTGCTGTGAAGAAGCTTTTTAATAAGAAGAGATCTCACTTGTTGATTTTTTTGTACTAGTTCATGGGCAAGTGAAGTTTTGTTCATGAAATATTTTCCTACACCAGTGTCTTCAAGAGTTCTGCCTAATTTCTCTTCCAGCAAGTTTAGTGTCTGTCTTAATATTTATATCTTTAATCTATTTCAACTTTAGTTTAATGCATGGTGAGGAATATAGGTCTAATTTCAATCCTTGGCAAGTTGAAACCCAATTTTTCCAGAATCATTTATTAAAGAAGCTATCTTTCCTCCAGGAAAAGTGTTTGGCTCCTTTGCTGAAGATGAGGTGGCTGAGTGTGTATAGAGTTGTTTCTCCATCTTCTAAACACTTCCACTAGTTTTCAACTCTGTTTCTTTGCCAGTATCATGCTGTTGTTATCACAATATCTTTGGAGTATAGTGTGAAGTTGAGGATTGTTAACAGCCCCTCCCCCATCTTGGTTACCTAGAATTGTTTTTGCTATCCTAGGTCTATTATGTTCCCAAGTGAATTTTTGGATTGTTTTATCAAGGCCTGTAAAGTTTGCTTTTGTGATTTCCATTGGGATGGCATTGAATCTATATAGCAATGTTGGAAATGTGGCCATTTTCAGTATATTGCTTTCTACTACCCAGGAGTGAGGGATGTCTTTCCATTTTCTAAAATCATCTTCAATCTCTTTTTTCAGACTGCTATAGTTTTCAGAGTAGATGTTTTTTATTTCTTTTGTTAGGATGATTACTATGTATTTCAGTTTTGGGGATGCTATTTTGAAGGGAGTTGTTTCTCCATATCCTCTTTGAGTGAGTCTGTTGTTTGTGCACAGGAAAGCTATATATTCTGTGTGTTGACCTTGTATCTGGCTACTCTACTGAATTTGGTTATTAAGTCTAGAAGACTTTTGGTAGAATTCTTGGCATCTTCTATATAGCACATCAAGTCATCTGCAGATAGTGGCAATTTAGCTTTTTGATTCCTACCTGTATTCCTTTTATTTATTTCTCTCATCTAATAGCTGTAGCTAATATTTCCAAAACTATATTATTTTTGACAAAGGAGTGAAATTGCTTCTTTGGAGGAAAGATAGCCTTTTTCACAAGTCATGCTGGGAAAACTAGCACTTCACATGCCAAATGTGAATCTAGGCTAATATCTCTCACCATATATTAAACTAAAATAGAAATAGATTAAGGATACAAACACTAAAACATAAACAGTAGACATGATGGAAGAAAAAAAATAGACAAAACTCTTGAAGATATAACATTCTGAACAAAACTCCAGCTGTACAAAGAATAACTCCAAGAAGGACAGGTTTAACATATAGAAATTGGTAAACATAATATATCACATAAATAAAAACAGACATCCTAATAAAATACTTTCAATATTTATGTCTAATTATAAAAATAAGGAGGCAAAATATAACAGCAATGAGATAATATTGAAACCTAAACTTTGCCATATTGATTCTACTCAGATTTTCCTAAGAAAAACATAATTTACAACATATTTATTTCAAGAAGATAGAATTTTGACTTAGCCAAATATTGTTGAACAAAAGAAATTAATCTTATGTCTCTACCTAAATGGGTTATGATTATTTTTTAATTATCATTTCCCATCTTTGATGTATCAAAAAGACCTGTAACAACTGAAATTTCAATAAAATCATTGTTACTTGTCTATTTTTCGAAGTGATGATCCTGTTATATTACCATTAAATATATTTTGGGTGAAATGTTAAGGAAGTGAGAAGGCTACTGTGCTACCAAGTGAAAACATTAAATGAAGAATGCTACATTAAAGATTAGAAAATTATACTTTTGATAAAATTTAGGAACTGCTCAGGATAGAAAGTTATAACAAACTTAAAATGAAAAGGATTTTTTTAACCAGAATAAATCAGCTAAAACATTTCTGAAGAAACTTATTTGTTAAGTCAGAAATAATGTTGTACTGTTTTATATTTATCTATGTGTATAGAAAAATATTTGCTTTGATATTTATACAAGGAAAAAAACATAATGTTTAGAAATTGAAACCTCTACTAATTTTACCAAATAATGATTGTTAATTTCAATACATGTATTTACCTAGATTTGTAGATAAAAAACAAAAACTTTTATTTTCTGGAGATCCCATTCATGACACAAACTATATTATGGAATTCTTAGAAATGTTTGTAAACACATATAGATTTTAAGGAAAGAAATTAAGTACATTAAAAAACATTCAGATAATCGTGAATATATGAATTAATACTATGTGCATTGATAGAAATGATCAATTCATAAAGATCAATATTTCCTCCATACAAATCTATGAATTCAATAGACTTATAGCCAAAATACCAACAAGTTGAAGAAATAGACAAGCAGTTTATAAAACAGAAGAAGGATGATCCAGGAATAGCTAAGGTATACTGAAGGGAGATGATAAATTTGATTGCTCATGAAGTACTTTCTGTATGGAAAGACAAGAAATATTACTGAGTTATTTTAATTAAGAGTGTCAGTTGGGATCAGGAATATATAAAAATAGGAAAGATTGGAAAAAGGTGAAAGAGGTCGGTCCACCCAAACAAATATATAACGGATATGTGATATGAAAGTGTTTATGAATTATAACATGTTGAACATCTCAGAAAATACTGATGTGGGTACAAGGTACCTACAAGGAGAATAAAAGTAGCATTTATGTCCCTGCCCAAAATGAAACTGAGAAAAATCTTAGGTCAATATTAAATGGCTTTATTCTTTCCAGTTGAGGTAAAGGATAACATGTTTGCTGAAAATATTATTACTTAAAAATAATGAAGTATTTTTCATCATATATTAGGAAATTGTATTAGGAAAGAGGACTTGAAAGCATCTAAAAAATGGCCAAAGTTCATTGGTGTAAAGTGAAAAATTATTTTAAAGACTTTATGTTGAGAAGAGAATGCCAGGGTGTCCTTCTCATTCAAGGAAACCTTACTAGGGAAGTTTTCCCCAAACTTCAGCCATTTGGGCTCTCAGAAGTTACTGCAGCCACCATCCAAGGGGGTTCAAGTACTGCTCAAGGTAGCAACACATGATTCTAGCTGGGCAGGCATGCAGAATGGAAGAGTGTGGAGAAACTGAGGCTTATATGCAGATTTCAAAGAAAGGCCGGAGAGGCCAATTAAGAAGCCCCTAGGAGGACCTGGGATTTAGCTCAGTGGTAGCTACTGCCTAGCTTGCAAGTACGAGGACCTGAGTTAAGCCCCTAGGAGAGGAATATGAAAAAATATGAGTGAAACAAAGTGAAATGGAGGCCAAAGGAAGTTGGAGATGCCAGGAATGTGGAACTTTGCTAAGGAATAACACAGGAAGTGAACGGACATGAATCTCTAGGACTTAATTTTTCAGTCTTACCTTGATGAAGTCTTACTTCCTATCCCGTACTTCTCTCCTTTGGAATGGGAATATTTACTCTGTACCGTCGTGTGTTGGAAGTATTTTAACTTTCTTTTGGATTTTCACTGGAGCTCAAAGCTAAGAGTTCGCCTTAAATGTCTGAGAAGACGGGGTAATCAGGCTTTTCTCAATTAGTCTTTTCTTAATGATGGAATCTTTAAGAGTTTGTCAATTCTTCAAGTTGAATTAAATACATTTTACATAATGAGATTGAGTTCTCTTTGGAAGAAAGCATAACTTCAATAATTATTTATGTAAATATAATATCTAGTGCACAAACATAAGCTGTTTCAGGAGAAATTGTTTTAAAAATAAAAGGACTACAGAAACAACAACAGTATTGCATGAAAATAATGGCAGTTAATATTTGTAAGCATGTAAAACACAAACGTGGCATTCACTAATGAAAAGTTATATGCCGTATTTTGAAAATAAAGTATTTTAAAATGGAAAAATATAATTAAGAACTCATGCAAAATATTTATTAGTGAACTAAATACAACTGATGAACAATTTGCACACAGAATTTTCAAAATAAAACATTAAAACAACTTAAAGATAAAGCCAAGAAAACTGATGCATGATTTAAAGCAAATCACAGCATGAAGTGAGATTCTAGTAAGGCATTTCATGAGGTATAAGAGACAAATATGGTATATTTTAAGCTACAAAATTACAGTAAATGACACATTACTGTTAGTCATCAAAATACTCTCCCTTGCCTTGACCACAGTTATGCCATTATTCTTTCTTCCTTCTGATGCAGTTCTGGGAATCCTCATTCACAAGTGTCTTTAGTGGTGCTCTCGTGGCTGCCTCACTGTCCTGATTCTATTAAAAATGCGTAGCTTTCATGGTCATTTTGACTGCACAGAAGAGTTAGAAGTTACACAGTTCTAGATCTGGTAAGTAAAATGGATGAAGGCATGCCATAATGTTTTTATGAGCTTGCCTTTCCGTTAGATGACACTGGCAGCAGCATACATCTTGCTTTAAGAGCTCATAAAGACATTCACAAAAGTTCACTTCTAGAACTGCATCAGAAAGTGGTGAGAATTAGAGGAGAATCTAGTTCATAGTGAAGAGGAGGGACCAGGGATTTATCTCAGTGGTGCTACCAACTGCCTCTCAAGCTCAAGGACTGGAGTTTGATCCTCTCAAGAAAGCATAGTGAAGGGGAAATTTTTGAAAATTAATGACGATGTGTCTTTTACTACAACAGATTTTTCAATTTAAATTTTCCCCATAGTTTTTCAATCACTTCTTGTAGTATGGTATAGTAGTTATGAATTTTCTAAAAAATAATAGGACAACAGATTCAAGAAAGTAACTAAGCCTAAAGTAGACAAAAATTGTTAAACATTGCAGATTTGCAGAAAAAAAGAAAAAAGTAAATCTTAATTTAGCTATGCTGAAAGAAAAACTCATTTTGAAAGGCTGGTATCCAATAGCTAACATAGGTGAACAGAAACAATAAAGGAAGCCAGAGACAGGGAAATAATACCTTTAATGGGGAGAAAATATCACAAACTGTAGTGAGAATCACTATATATTCATTAAATAATAAAAGGTTAAAATACTCAAAATGTCAGATATTGGAGAGGTTGGATATAGAGCAACTGGGACTCTCATGTAATTGCTCTGGAGAATATGAGACAGTAGAACAACTTCAGGGAAAAATATCTGTTGGTTTTCACTAAATTAAAATAGCCACATCATTTCTTAGTTATGAAACTTGTTTGAGTTGTGGCAGTGAGTGCTATTGTCTTGAGACATAGAAATGTAGATGATACAAAGTTAGGCGTTATTTGTTTTCCTTTCTTGAAATATTTTATAGAGTTAAGCTTGTAGTTTTTTTTTGCATTAATGTCAGAGCTACTTTATTTGACCAAAAAGATAATAAAAATTTCTGTTATCTCCTCCAATCCAAACAATTACATCTTACAATAGGTTATGTCAATCAGGCCACGAAGAGTAGAATGTATTACCATGTATTTACAATTCAAGGAGAAATTTGGCCTCAGACCTTGAATACATCTGTAGTTGTTGATGGTTGAGACATTTAATTGTATCTGACCATAGGGAAAAATGTTTGCATACTAAAATCTTGGAATAGGGTGTAGATCTTTCAGAACATGACAAGGATCACTACATCTTATCCTTTTTAAAAAAGAGAAAGCATTTTGTTCCTCTATGAAGGACATGAAGCATGTAACCATTTGTGTAGAGAAAATTTCCATGAGTCCCATCATGTTGCATCAAAATAATCCTAGAGAGATGGAGAGAAGGGTAACATATTTAGTATTCATTGTAAAGTAATTAAGAAGAGGTATTCTGTATTTTTCTGTTTTAGAATAATTCATAGCTCCAGTGAGGATAAAATTAAATACAAATTGTTAAATGCAACAATCATGCAACTCAAGGATCCCTAAAATAAACGAAAATGTGTACCCTAAAAGGACTTCTGAATAAATGTTCATAGCAGTTTTATTCATAATAGCTAGAAATTTTAAATGAAACAAATCTATGAGTAGGTGAATGAACAGACCAATGGTGATACTAGGGACCACTGAAATGTTACTGGAAACCTGTGCAGTAGCCTCCAGTCTCCTGCCCAGTGTACAATACAGGCCTGAGATTAAAAAACAATAAAAGACAGAATTAAGAGAGATGGAAAGCAGGGTGCCAGGATGACCAAAGCTAGTGCAACCAACAGAGGCACTGGACAGTACAAGCCACTGATTTTTATTGGTAATTAATTAGGGTAAAGTGAGCTGTGTGCAAGAGCAGGACTGCGCTTGAGGATGTGCAGTCGTATGGTTTCTCTGGAAACTACTACAGCCAAAGCATTTTTAAATTAGGAACAGAATAGACAGAATTCATCATTGCAATTAGAATGTTGTCCTTCTAGTTAAGAAAGTTTAAATTGTGTGAACAGAATTTGAGTGCGAGTTACTCTGATCTCTCAATGCAGGCTTAGGCTAGACTCGTTTCTCAGAACAAGATAATCGAGGGGTTAACTCTGCAGCCTGCACTGCTTTGGTCAGAATCAATATTGCAGTCCTCTGCATTATGGAATATCAGTCTATTGGGATAATCATAAAAAGGATAAATTATTAAGAACAATGGCAAGGTTAAATATCATGAAGAGTGAGCTGAGCATAAAGAACCCAGGTATAATAAAGAATATCCTGTAAAATTTCTTTTATAGAAAAACTTTTAAAAAACCTAATGTGTAGGGAAAAAACAGCAGATTAATTACTTGTGGCCAGGAATGGAAGGTAATTATTCTCTGGGAAGGAGTATAAGGCAAACATAGGGGGAGATGAAAAGTTATATATCTTGACTATGATGGTAGTTACATGGATATATACATTGGGCTAAATTCATTAAAGTATACATTTAAAAGGGATACATTTATTGTTTGAAAATTTTAAGTCAACACAGATATTATGGTGAAGTCAGGACCATTTGTATAGTTGAGTCAAAAAATTTCTACAAGGATTGTCTGACTGTGGAAATGACTTAGTATTCTTAATATTCTGGAATAAAGGCTCGTGTAACACTAGTTTATTATATTTTCCTATAATATACTCTATTTTAGAGCAGATTGAGATTTACAGAAAAATTGGGCAGAAAGTACAAAAAGTTTCCCTACTCTATGCTTATTATTACTCCTACTATTATTAGTGTGGTACCCTTTGTTTAATCAGTTAACCAATAATGATTCATTATCATTAAATAGAGTCCACACTTTACATGGATTCACTCTGGGTAGTACAATTATTTAGATTTCAACAAAAACATAATGCCATGTATTCATGATTAGAGTAGTATATGAAATGAAAATTTTCTACTTTACCTTTTCATTCCCCATTTCCTTACAACAAGCTCTGACAAATTCTGACCTCTGTAATTTTGGCTTTTCCTGACTGTGACATATGTAGAATCAGACATTAGGTAGTCTTTTCAGACTAGCTTTTTTGACTTGGTTAGTGCAAATTTATGCTTTCTCTATGTCTTTTTATGGCTTTATGGCTTATTTCATTTTGGCACTGAAAAATATCCCATTGTATGAATGTACAGTGGTACCTTGGTTCACAAACGGATCTATTTACAAAAAATTCAGTTCTCAAACAAAAGCACTGGGCAAAGTTTTGCTACCTTCGCAAACTCCACATCAGATAACAAACATGATCATGGCTATCTTCCCCACACAATTACAAATTACAGCCAATTTACCTCAAATCATAAAGCAAATTCAGATCATAAACTGAGGTGTCACAGTATTACTTTTCTTTTTACTCTTTAAAGGTCAACTTGAGGCTTCAGAATTTGGCAATTATATATAAAATTGCTACAGAATTGTATGTGTAGGCTTTTTTGTGTGAATATAGTATTCAGTTCACTTAGGTAATTATCTCAAGAAGTGTGATGGCTGGGTGGTAGGATAGTGTGTTTAGTTTTTTTTAATTGGAATTGTCTTCCAAAGTGACTGTGGAATTTTGTATTCCCATTAGCAATAAAGTATGTGTTATTTCATATGCTCAACAAAATCCGATGTTGTCAGTGGTTTGGATTTCGGCCCTTCTGATAGGTGCATAGTGGTACTTCACTGTTTCAGTTTTCGAATGACAGATGATGATGAGTATCTTTTTAACAAACCATATGTCTGAGTACTTTTATCCAAATCATATGTCTTCATTGTCACAGCACTTGACTATTAGCTTTTTATCAGTTAGAGTTAGAAGTTATAATTTCTATGTTAGTAAAAAAAAAAAACTTTAGGAATGCTGCAACAGATAGAAATAAAGAATGATTAAATAATACACAAAATATGGTAACAAAGGAGTAAATGAAAGAGAAACAGGTTATTGGAGAAAGTATAAAATAACATTAAATTATATCCAGAGATAAGTGAATACAAAAACTTTGAAAATATTAATTATTATGATTAGATTCAGTAATATATTTTTGAGGAGAGATATAAAATGTATAACATGAAAATGCCTAATATAAATATATAAATACCTACCTAAAGAAATCATTTGTAACTATATACTAGAAAAATATAGTTGAAATCATCAGTCATTATTAGTGAGTTATAATGACAAATGTTTATCAGAAATATAGATCACTATACTCTTAACACCTTCAAAGTCTATAAACTATATTATGAAATAACTGAAAAAAAAACTAATTAGCTACAAAAATGGAAAAAATAAGAAAAATATCAGAAAAACTAAAAATAGGAAAAACTTATCTTAGCATCACACTACTATATTGCAGTAGAAAGTTGATAAATTATTCATATAAAATATATTTTATAACTATGACTGTTCAATGTTGTACTGAGGGGACTAGCCAGAAAATACTCAATAAATATAAATAATGAGAATAAGAAAAAAGTTCCAAATAAATAAAGAATGACTTGGTCTGTGTATCTCCTGTAACAATGCACTGAGTGGCTCTAGTAGATTTGATGTTTGATGAGGTGTTGCACCTTAGTCAGTTAAGGCCAATTAGATGGTAACCTTTGGTTGTATCTTTACATGGTGGAAGGAATAAGAATTTCTCTGGATCTTTTATTTTTTCCAAGGACACTGTTTAACATTTCCTAAGACTCACAGACTTTATGCCGTCATGTAGGAGTAAGGATTTTGTAATGCAAATTTTGAAGGGACCACAGGAGAGAGTTATATGTATTAGAAGACCTGTGTTTCTGTGTACATGTATATAACTGAATGTGTGTATGTACACCAATCATCTTCAAATTATTTGTGGATTTAATATAAATTTATAATATATAACTATAAATAATATAGATATAAATACAAATTCAATTATAAGTTGAGCAAGTGTGTGCATGCATTGTCTTTTTAAACTGATTGAAATGTTTAAAGAAATGCAAACCCCATCTTTAACATACTCAAAGGAGACAAACATGGTGAATAAACTCACTTTATTGGATGTCATTACTTATTTAATATGGCAGTAATCAAGACAGTGTGTAGAACCACAGAAATAGCTAAATGCATAAATGGAACATAAAAATGTATGCAGAATAAAAAGCAGAAATTGCATATTATGCAGACTAATACATAATGACAGTGTTTTTAATAAATACTGTTTGAAAAAAATGATTATCAACCTTGGAAAATAAAATAAGCCTATTTATATACAGATTTAAGTGTTAAAGCCAGTGATGGTATTTATGTTAAAATGAAAAAGGTTGAGAATGATAAAGTGTATGATAGCATGTGGATGTAACATGCCGGGTCGACTCCAGCACCAGACAAATAAAATAGAAGGGCCTCTTTATAAGCATATAGTAGAGAACCTTTTCTTAACCCTCAAAGGAAAAGTCATAGTGAAAAATTTGATATGGTTGATAGAGTTAGAGCCATGTATTCATTTTAAAACTTAAAATTTTCAAAATTAAACACACAACAGGATAGAAGATAAACATCTGTAGTACATAAAAGGGAGATAGTGCTCTTTCTGCAATTTACTATAGAAACTTACAAATAAGAAAAACAATTCATATATTTGTATACAAGACAAATGTATAATATTTTATAATAGCAGAAGTGTTTCAAATAGTCAAGACAAAATAATACAATACATAAAAATGATGGCACCCTTAAATATTAGATTATTATATAATAACTAAAGTTAAATAACTATAGCCATAGGCAACACTGATAAATTCTTAAATGATGATTTTGAGCTAAGGAAGCTAGTCAGTGCAAACATGCATGGTTTATATTTAAATATGGATAATTAATTGCACTGTAGAGGAATGCAAGAAAGTAATTACAACAGAAGTGTTTTCAATAAAGAGTCTGACTCCATTTTTAATGTTTGAATGCTGAAACTGCCCTTGTTCCTTCTTGCCTTCCTCTCCTGAGTCCTGGAAAAACAACAATGAAGTCCAAGTGCTCACTCCTTTGGTATCAGTGAAGTTCCAACCAAGAAAGCCCCAAGTCCTCATCTGTGTAGGACTCCAGCTGCCTAAAATAAAGAACAAGGCAGTCATATTTTTTTTTCTGTAGCTTTACAATCTTCTTGTGCGTTCTGATTTATTTTTGTAACAAATTTGGTAAGTAATAAATGAATCTCTTTTGGTAGTGTTGTTTCATCAGTCTCAAGCTCTGAACCAAATTTTGGTTGGAGGGCGAATTCTACTGTATACTTACACATGGTGCAACTTGAAAATAGTCATTAAAATTATTATCTCCAGCCGCAGAGGAGAATATAAACAGGAACCTATACAGACGGGTCTTCATGGTGTGACTTCATTTCCAACAAAATTTGAATTTATGATGATGCGTATAATTATGTGATACTTTTCACAATTTTAAAAAGAAAGATAAAGAGAATGAGAATAGCAAAATCTGGAATAGTATCTACTCATCACAGCAAGGCAGAAATCACACTGGATAAAGGAACACAGAAGTATTTAAAATGGTATTTCCCTAGTTTGGTGGAATTTTTCTATTTTTATTTGTTATTTAACCATACATGAGAACTGCATATGATACTTATATTAAATAGTTTAGAGTACAATATCACTTGTCCCAAAAGAATCAAAAATTGCATAAAGAAAGAATAAAGAATTTCAGTTTATGGGAATGAGACTGAAGTAATAATTTGGATTCCAATTATGTTTTGATACTTTACATTTTATCTAACAGATTAAAAACAATATTTCTATAAAAGTTTGCACCATTTTGGTTATTATTTGTAGTGGAATAAATATATGTTTGCTTATCTATTACTATCACAAAATGTCAGGTAATCCCTGTTAGTTCTTGAATGTGAAACAGAAACATTCATTTTTCAACATAAATTTAATACAGAGAAAAGTTGAGTCTCACAAGAAATATCTAAAAAATGAAAGACATACTTAGAAATACACGAAGGAAAATATTTGTCTAAATATTTCAGTTTTGGATCATATAATAAAAAGAACAAAACAGACAGGAACACAACGTTTTTTGCTTCCTCCTGATAGAATTTATCTTTACATTTTTTGAATTACATTACTTTTTTTCTGACTATTGTTTCTATTTTGATACAGGAAAGAAAAATATGGCAAAAAAATATGACGGGGTTCTTAAATTACATACATTTTTAATTCTGCAGATTTAAAGTCTCTTTGGTGCCTTTTCTTCACTTTGTATATTGGAATGTATAAAAGCTTTCTAGACCATGTCTTAGTTTAGAAGTATATTTTAAAATGATTAAATGTTTTCTAAATTCCTTTTAGTAGCAAGTTCAATGAAAGCACATAAATCTTAGAAACTAAATTTATATTATTTGGTTTTAAAAAGCTAAGTTAAGCCAGATGTAATTGCACAGGTCGATAATCCCAGCGCTCCAGAGGCTGACGCAGGAGGATTGTCATGAAGTATGAGACTATTCTGGGTTCCATAATGATTTTAAGGCAAACTTGGACTGCATAGCAGGAGCCTGTCTTAAAAAAAAAAAAGCCAAATTAAAAGAAAAACTCTGTTAGGATAATATGTCCAACAAAATATTATATTAATTGCATTTATGCTTAAACTTTTTTCACCACCCTGGTACATAGTGGAAAGTAGAAATTTCAAGAGGCAGCAAGCTCTTTTCTGTATTAAATTTAGACATATGGGATTTATATAAAAAAGTTGTTTGAGGGAAAGAAATAGAGATCACTTAGTGATTTGGGTGTTGGGGGATTTCAAAATTGAGATAACTCAAAATTTCAAAGAGAATTTCAAGTTTCTTTGAAGGAAGACTAGAAAGTCTAAAAGTTTCAGGAGATGCCTCAGCTCTTTCTGTTTTTTTGAAGCAAGCATGGCTAGGACCATATGAAGCTCTGCAGTTAGCCGCCTGGACTCAATATCACACCTCACTGGGTGGTTTCTCTCCTTTGTCCAGAGCCTTCCCACATAAATTTTGGGAAAAAAAATCATTTCACAATTAAATTATGATCAGGACCATTTGAGGCCTCAATGGTTCTGTGATGCTGTGGTGCTTAAGGGCAAGATTAATTACTTATCAGCTTAATTTATCCCATCTATGGTTATAGGAATGTTTTGTTCATCTCATCATCTTAATAAATTTAAGCTTCTCATCACCTAAGATTCTCATCAGCATAACATCTTCAGCATCACAGGACTACTGCCACACTCAAGTCATCTAAAACTACCTCTGGTTATAAGATCCTTCTCATTTTGGGATTATCACCAGTCTCTGAGTCATCTGATACTGCCTATGAACCCAATATGCAGTGGCAAACTTGGGGTGCTTTTGTCTTTGCTTCCAGAGAAGCACTGATCAGTCCCAAAGCTCAGCATCTAAGTCTTGTTTCCTGTTTTTATTCTTTAGTCTGCTTTGTGTTGTAGTGGCTCACAGGAGACAAGAACTCACTGAAGGTAAAATCCCCTTTTTTTTTATTCTCTACACTCCTTTGACTTGGAGACCTCTTCACACTGTGCCTCAAGCTCACAATTTTTGTCAATTCTTGGCTAGGGTTGAAAAAATCTTAAATTTTTCTGCCTAGAGAATGAGGAAATTTAAGGCCAATATTAGTTTTGAAATCTAACATATCATTTCCTGCACTCTTGAATTAGAGTACTTAGAATCATGCGAGTGTATTTAGAATTGTGTTTGTGTTACTATTTGTATTTCATAAATATTTTATGACATTTATGATAGTTCATATATTCATTTTTCTCCTAATTTTATGTAAATAAAACTAAGTCCATTTAATATTTGTATAACACTTTAAAAATCCTGTTAGAAATAGTGATTTGGCATCATAGACACAAGTGTTGGACTAACTTCAACTTTCTTTCCCTATTTTTTAATAGATTCAGTGAATCCAGTTTGTTTCAGACACTGCCTGCAGCTTTTTGGAAGAAAGACACATGTTTTCATACATTTTATATGATTTACATTCAGCAAAGTTTAAAAAAGCAATTGAGTGCAGGTTCATGAAAAATTATATAAAAAGTCAGAGAAAGGGCTCTCTTCTAGTAATTTGGAGGTAATCATAAGAATATATGAATTATGCTTTTAGAACCAAATTTAATGAAACTGTGATAAGATATGGTTTAATCTAAAATATTCTGCATAATTTTAAGTCCATGAATACATAAACACAATTATGATTCTAAGTTAAAATATTCCATTGTCAAATTTGTTGCTACTGCCAAAATATTAACAGGAAAACAGAATATTTGGCACATAGAACCCATCAGTGTTTTAGAATAATGTAAAATTTTGGGAAATAGACAGTAATTTTCATTATGCAGTAATGTTGGTAGTTGTTGAAATAATACAGAACTATAAAATGAAAATGAGTTATCATAAGCTTTTACTGCTCAAGTTTTAGTGAAAGTAACCAGGAAAGAATTCCCCTTATTAAAAATACACCAAATGCCTCAGCTGTTTAACACATTGGTGAACTCGAATACGAAATGGCTGGCACAAAGACCTGTACTTTTAGACGAGTCCTGGGTATATTTTATGAATCCTACTGACTTTCATTTAAAATATTAGCCTCACACATTTTATTCTTTTTCTTCAGAATAGAGTCTGTAATTACAGTAAAAGAAGCAACTTGGAAAGTTAGTTACCTAGCTGGTCAAAGTATGTACTATAAAAAGAGACAGTATTGAGAAAACGTTAACTATAAAGGATGAAAAAGAAAAAATCAATGCAAAATTACAAACGTACAACACATTTATAAATCAAATTAAAGGAAATACTTTCCTGCAAGATTTTACTTTGTAATCAGTCAAGATAACACATCTCTGTAACATCAATTTATGTAGAAAGTTTTAGAAAAAGTTTACATTTCAAAAAAATGACATGAGAACTTGCAAATTGTAATTAAAAAATATGCTTCTTGCTCTCAGAAAACATATTGTTTTCAGAATCAATTGTGTTGTGTTTAATTTACAACAACAGCATTTTGGACTTGATGCTGTGCAATATCTCACATGAAGATTCCCACTAGGTCTCAAATATTCTGTGTTCAGGTTTTTGGTGTTTTCAAATTTAAAGGTCATGAAACAACAAAATATCTGATCCTGGAGATTAGTCTAGGCTGATTCACTAGATGATTGATCTACCTACATTTAAAGAAAAGTTTTTATTAAATATATGTGTGTTTGATAGAATATTGTTGAAAGAGTCAGAAGTATATGGAGGCTTCTCTAAATTGCTATTGCATAAAAGTCATATGATAGACAAATTGGTCTCCTGAAAATGTTCACAGTGTAATTCCTCCAACCTATGAATACATTAGCTTATTGACAAAAGGTATTTTCACATATAATTTATTTTATTAGCTTTAAAATGGAGAGGTTATTGTGGATTATTCTGTGAGCACTAAA
Organism: Fukomys damarensis; assembly: GCF_012274545.1. NCBI lineage: Eukaryota > Metazoa > Chordata > Mammalia > Rodentia > Bathyergidae > Fukomys > Fukomys damarensis. Next base: position 18,589,148 of record NW_022900926.1, on the reverse strand, counting down.
GTTTTATTACTGGATCTCTGAGAGCAGAGAACTTCTCTGGGGAGAAAATACGGCAGAAGAAAAGCACAGATTTAAAACCTGAAAGACTGCTACCCTTGCTGGCATGATGATGCAGGAGGTAGCATGACAAAATACAGACATCTTTAAGATGTAGACACAGGCTTCTGGCTCATAGCCAGTGAGGACCCAGGCACCTAAACCTACAATCTATACAAATATTGAATTTTGACAACCATCTGAATGAATTTGAAAGCTATCTCTCTCCTAGAGTTTTTACAAAAAAAGTCCAGGCTAGCTGACACATTGATTCTAATCTTTTGAAACTCAAATCAGAGAAACTGTCTGAACCCATCTCCATTGTGACTTTCAGAACTATAAGAAAATAAATTTGAATTTTTAAATATCTGCTATAGCAGCGGTAGAAAAATTTATATATTTTATTTATTTACAGTTTTTTCTCCATTATAAAGCAGTCACATTTCAAATATTTGAAAATGTAAATGCAGAATATTAAATTAATGATGTCAATAAAATCACTTTGTTTCTCAGATCATGGTGCTTAATAACTTTATAGATTTTTTTTCACAGCGATCTGTGTTGATTCAGTTTTTTATAAGTGGGTATAAGTAAAATGCTTCCTAGGCATAATTACCTTTTAAGCAAAAATGAAAACAAAACGGAGAAAACTATTAGTTGTTTGTAATCAGGGATGCTATGTGTTAAATGACTACAGCGTCAATGAACATCACAGCTGTAGTTGCATGTGCTATTATTTAATTATCTGAGAAACATCGAAATATTTTAGTTAAAACATGTTTGGAATGGCAAGGGACTACGTTTCTTTAGACAACTAATGTTCTGAAAGAAATGTATTAGCTAAATCATTATCTTTTAAAATATAAGTGAGAAAACTCATATAGTTCCTGAATTTCCAGAGATGCTATTTATGTATTTTTGTCTTTTCTTTTATCACATACACATGCAAATACAGAATTCATTCTTTTTCCAATTAATTGAAATTAATTTCAATCCAGAACTACTCAGTAGAGAAATTTTCACATGCAAAAACATGTTTAAACTAAATTCACATAATTTACTTTTATTTCTTAGAGAAAAAGAGCTTTAAAAAGGTCATGCATAAAGACACTTTACTCTCTCATTCTTTTTTTGTATTATCAGTAAAGTTTAAATAAATTCCAAAAATTCCATCTATTGTGCTTTTTAGATCCTTCAGTCACATTCTTGTGTACCAAAATATGGATCTGAATTGTATAACTGGTAACTGTTAATTTTTTTCTTGTCAAATGAAATGCATGTTAAGGATGGATTTCTTCTCATTCTGTAACAGTTGGTGACCATGATTTTGTTTGTTTGGTACCTGGGATTGAACTCGGGTCCTTGTGCTTGCAAGGTGGGTGGCAGAACCACTGAGCTAAATCCCTGCCCAGATCATGATGATAGTTTATAAAAGGTTTTATGAATATGTCTTCACAAGAAGAAAAAATATTTAAAAGCTAAAAAACTTGTAAAGGATTTCTATTTCATACATGATGTAGCACATAGTTTAATTTTGTAGGTTTTTTTCCTATTTCTTTATAACCCTCACAAAATGGTCTTAGATAAGAATTTTAAATTATACATTTCAAGTAAAGTGGCAATATTTTATAGCAAATCAAACATTTTAAGTATCAATTTCAATAAGCTTATTAGGAAATGTATTAATCTGGTTTCTAGTTGCTAGGACATTAATACCTATAACCCACAATTAAAGTAGAAGAGTTTTAATTTGAATCATGGTTTCAGGGGATTCAGTTTATGGTTGGAGAGTTTTAGGGCAAAAATATGATGACAGAAAGGTGTGGCCAAGAAAAGGTGCTTAGTTCATGGCTGTCAGGAAGCAGAATAAGGGCAGAGCTCAAAAGGTAAATGTCCAAAAACTAGATATATTCCCTAAGGTCATGCCTCTTCAACCCACCCAGACATATCCAAAAGGAGGCTTAACTAATCCCTGAAGCAGTTTAAAACCTAATCCAGTTTACAATTTACCTTTCTCATCAGAGGGTAAAATTCCTGATGTAATTCATGGTAAAGTATATATGATGCCCTCTCTGAAAATCTGATAATAAAATAATTCCACTTATTTGTTTAGCTATTTTCAATACTAATAATAAAAATCCACTTTGTACAATTATAATGAAGCCATTATCAATAACCTTTAAATAAATATTGATAGCCTGTATTATATAACCTTTTTCATAAATTCATGCTTTTATTTTTATTCATTAAAATGAAAGTTTAAACATTTATTCTTAGGGAATTTAAGACACATTATTTTGAGAACTATGTGCATTTATTGTGTGTGTGTGTATGTGTGTGTGTGTATGTAAAACATGATGAATCAGTTGTTCATATTCTAAAATTAACATATAATTGAAGAATAGCACCTACTCACAAATAAAGCATTTCTAGTCTAGAGTTACCTGTAAAACTAAAAATTTATTTTCCAGAAAGGAAAACAAGCAAGATAAATATATAACAAGCATATAAATATAGGAGAATGTGAAGTCCTGGAGTCCTAGGGAATAAAATGAAGCAAAGATTAAAATGTCGATAGTGTTTCAATTGTTATTAATATGATATGTAACATGCAAGAACAAGCCATTGCCTTGAGCTCCACTTGAAAATATTTGTTTCAACTGTAAGGTAGATTTGAAAATTATACCATGGAGGAGTTAAAAAAAATACTAATGGGCAAAAGGGAACAAAGAGGATCCGGCGAATGTAGGCAACTCTTTCTCTAAGAGAGAATAGACTATTTTACAGAGGGGAAGTTCATTTAAAGAAGTTCGGAGTTAATTTTAATTAAATAAATATTTTAAACTGTACTAGAAAACAATAATGTTAAAAACTATAGTGTGTGATTATTTTTGTATTTTCTATCATTTACATTTCTCACAATATGTTTCTGATTTTGTGTATTTTAAATGCATGTAGATTTAAATTATATTTATATCACATTCATACATATATATGTATATATTTATATAAATTTTAATTCCAATTCTCTAACATATAATTACTTTGCTCACTTTGTTTGGACTAAATCTTCAGAAGAGGAATTTTGCTACTTAAATTCTTTTTAACAAATTATTGAGTGTTAATTCCAATTTCATAGTTATTTAATCTTTGTGGTTTTATCAAATAGTCTTTTTGGCATAAAATGTTGTGTGAAATAACATCAGTAGCCCTTTAACTCACTGATATTTTTCTAATTGTGAGGTAAATTAATATTTAGTGACTTTAATATTGCGAGGAATATGAAGAGTATTATGGGGAAAATAGTATTTTGGGGGGAGTTCAAAGTGATTAACATATCCTATATGAATGTTGAGAACAGAATGAGATTTGAGAGTGTTGGTATGACAAAAGACAATGGAATAAGGAATGCAGAAAACATCCAAAGTAGGAATGCAAGATGTATTTTACAATATGAATATTTTGACTGGATTACTGGTTTAAAAGAAGTAGGGTATAAATATAGTTGGAATTCATCCTGATGTCAATCTCAGAAGACAGTCCCAAATGCCATCCCTGAGATTTGAAATCTCAAAAGATCAAACTCCCTAAAATCTATCCTCACAAAAATCACAATTATGAATGTCTCCTGAAAGGCAAAAATCTCAAAACAAGTACTACCATAGCAGGGAGAGGGATGGCTATATAGAGGGGAGAAATTAAAATTTGGGGCAAGGATTTGACCATATAATATGACAACAGACATAATGAATTAAAGCTGCATCTGCAGGAAAGATCCAAGGAATTGGCTGTTTTAGAAATACTCATGTTCTTTATAGGAAAAGAAGATATACACTACTGCTGCTTTTCACAACCAGTATTGTTTCAAAACTTGTGGTCTGCTTATGAGTGCATGAAAAATCCACTTCTGCATACTCAAAAAGACATAAAAGAATGGAATAGAAGATGAAAACATTTAATAAGGAATGTTCATGTTAGTGTCTATGAAATTATAGAATGTAAAAAAAGACCACCGTCTAACAGAAATGAATGTGAGATTATTCTCCAGAGACCCCTGTCTTTAAACATCATCTATTCCTTGTGATGAAAGACTTCAAAATATAGTCATTATCATGAAAATTGGCCCACCATCAGGAACAATGTCTGTGGAAAACCTTGTAACCTAATCCCTGTAATACATTTTTTTATATTTAATTCTTTTCAGTTTTTAATTTCTTTCATTTTACCCTCCATTTTAAAATGGCAGTATTTTTTTTTTTACAATTAACTAAGTTATGTATTCCATGTTCATATCATTATGACACTGGGGGTATAAATTGTGTAATGATGTTTAGAGACGAATTTGCTTTATACATGTTGTGTATATTCAACTTTGTGAGACTGCTTGATCACACTGTTGGCTTTGCCGGTAAGCATTGTATGTGTACACAAAAGCATTGAAAATTTCTCAGTAAGTAAAATTCTTTTGTAAAGTTTCTGGATCCTCAGTTCTGTAGGTGTCCGCAAATACAATAGCATTGCATGGTGGTTTTGGATGAACTTTACCATAAGATGCTGTTTTCACGTCTCAGTATTTCACATGATCATGGTTAGAAAACAATGCAAGCTTGATTTGTCTGCTTATTACTGTACTCCATATGATTCTTGGTAGTATATCTGAATAGTTAAGCTCACAAAAGAAACCAAATATACTATTATTGACTGTATTATTTTGTAAAATGACTAAAGAATTCATTTGCCATTTTATATTTCTAAAATAAATCCCTTTTAAAAATGTAAACACGTCTTTAAAATAATTTTTATATTTTTTCATATTGAAATAATGAAGAGTTTGGCCTTTTAGGATAGTAGATGCAAGAAATTTTGATCTTCTGAAATTTCAGCATTCAGGATTATACGATTTGTGATTATGTCTTTCAGGACTATTTTCCAAATTCATTTGGAACTGCTTAATCAAAGCTTGAATTTGCTTAAATGTTAATAGAAATGAAACATCACTCAAAATACATTCATGTCAGTGTATATAAATGTCACCATTTATAATATTTAAAATATATATGCATATATATTAAATGTGCTATAAAAGGTTATATGTTAAATTTATTTCTAAATTTAGAAAGATATCATTTTTCAATGAAATATTTTACCACTCAACTCACTACTGGAATGAGATTTATATCACAGCCTTTACCCAGAGAAACAAGAAATGGAACAAAAGAATAAAATTAATTATATCTCAGTTCATCTTTTGAAACTGTTCAGAATACTTTTATAACATAAAATTCATAATTGTAGAATCTTCACTTTAATTGCTCTGTGGTTACTCTCATAGTAATTCTACCCATCATAGGTCCAAATACAGCAGGCTTAAATCTCTGATAAACATGGAAGCACTTTTTTCCTTCAAGTTTACAGAGCGTACTATTTAATTCTGTATATTTTCTTTCTTTTGGCATGCAACTCATAGAAAAAAGAAAATGTTGTTCCTTGCTTTGCAAAAAAGAATGTCTCATAATCAAAACTATCTTCTATGTGATGTAACATTGTTTTGCTTAATGTATTTGTGATGTAACATTGTTTTGTTTAATGTATTTAATATATTAGATGATCTGTTTGAAAATTTTAAAGCAAAGCTTTTAATAAAATTAATAATTTTCCATAAAATTATTGCATGAAAATTTGAATTAATACTATGATAAAATAATGAAACAACATGCTTAGAAATAAAAAAAATTATATGCCAAATACCTATTTCTTAATTCTTTCAAGTAATCTAAAAATTAATGAAATGATAAATTTTAGATTAATTTTAATAAATATTGAAGGAATATATCATTGAAATTATATGAAGATTATTCAGAGTAGGGAAGATGAAAGGCTTTCTTCCTATCTTTTTAACAATGTTACTGAGAACCAATGACATTTATTAAACTACACAAATTTAAAGAACACAATTTAATAAATTTTGACATTTGTTTATTAGCATGAAAGTCACCATGGTCAAGATGAAAGTACATCTATCACTTGAACATTTCCCTCTGCCATTTTTCTAACATTTCTTTACACTTTTTTAAACCTTCCTGCAACAATTTATCTGCTTTCTGTCGATATAGATTAGCATTTATTTTGTAGCATTTTAAATAATTGGAATCATGCATAAGTAGTATTTTGTGGGCTCTAATTTCTTCAATTCTGTATGACATTATTATGTGAAATCTATGGTTCAACTTACATCAATAGTTATATTATTCTTGAACAGTGCTTCAGTGTGAGGAAGTTGCACATTCTGGTTATATATTAAGTTTATCTTTCTATCGGTGGACATATTGGCTTACATTCATATTGAGATTTTACAAAATATTCTATCAATACTTATACATAAGTATTGTGTGTTTGTTTTGAGAGTGATTTATTGGCACATTTTAAGTATACAATATAATGACATTCATCATTGGAAATTTGTACATTTACATAATCCATCTTGGTCTGTATTTTTCCCCATTCCCCTGCCAGGCCTTCAACCCCTCCACCCCTCCCTATTTACAAAGACTTTGTTTCCATTTTTTAAATTTTCTCATATTAATTCCATTGTCTTCTTCCCCCCACCTCATACCTCCAACTTCCCCTTCCACTTTGGACTACTTCTACAGTCTACCCTCCAACCAAGAGGGAAGCAAGGTTCCTTTTTCCCCACCACCTTGCCAGCCTGAGTAGTGAGTTGATTTCATGATAACAGACATTCTTTCTGGGGTGAGGTGAAATATCAGCATTGTTTTTATTTGCATCTCTGGAAAAACCAGCGATGAAGAACATTTTTTGTATGTTTATTTGCTATTTCTACTTATTTATCTTAGAAATGTGTGTTAATTTCAGATGCCCATTTTTGGATTGGGTCTTTAAACATAGGAGATCTGATTTTTTTTTAAAGTTCTTTATATATTCTACTTAGTAGAACTTTGTATGAGGGACAGCTGATGAAATTTTTTTTTACCACATTGGGGGTTGTCTTTTCACACTGTTAGTGTTTTCTCTTGCTGTGAAGAGCTTTTAATAAGAGATCCCACTTGTTGATTGTTTGTATTAGTTCATGTGTGACTGAAGTCTTGTTCATGAAATCTTTTCATACACCAGTGTCTTAAAGAGACCTACCTAACCTCTCTTCCAGCCAGTTTAGTGTCTGTTTTAGTATTTAAATCTTTGATCCATTTCAATTTTAGTTTAGTGTATGATGAGAGATACAGGTCTACTTTTAATATTTGGCAAGTTAAGATCCCATTTTACAGCACAGTTTATTAAAGAGGCTATCTTTCCTCCAAGGAGGGTGTTTGAAACCTTTGCCCAGGGTAAGGTGGCTGGGTGTATATGAAGTTGTTTCTGCATTTTCTAATGAGTTCCACTGATCCTCAGTTCTGTTTCTTTGCCAGTACCATGCTGTTTTTATCACAGTAGCCTTGTAGTATAGTTTGAAGTTTGTGATATTCCCCTATCTTGTCTTTGTTGCCTAGAATTGCTTTTGCTATTCTAGGTCTATTATGATCCCAAATTAATTTTTGGATTGTTTTCTCAAGTTCTGTGAAGTACACTATTGGGATTGCATTGAATCTATATAATAGTTTTGAACCTATATAGCAGTTTTGGAAGTATGGCCATTTTCATCATATTGGTCCTTTCTTCCCAGAAGCACAGGATGTCTTTCCATTATCTGGTATCTTCTTTGATCTCTTTTTTCAGAGTCCTGTAGTTTTCAGAATAGAGGCCTCTTGTTTCTTTCCTTATGTTGATTCCTAGGTATTTCATTTTTGGGGGTGCTCTTATGAAGGAAATTGTTTCTCCATTTCATCTTTGAGTCTGTTTTATGGTATACAGGAAAGCTATTGATTTTTGTGTATTTACCTTGTATACAGCTACTTTACTGAATTTGGTTATTAAGTCTAGAAGACTTTTGGAGTTCTTGGGGTCTTCTATAAAGAGTATCAAATCATCTGCAGATAATGATAATTTAATGTCTTAATATCCTATCATTACTTTTTTTTCTTTCTTTTGTCTAATTGCTGTGGTTAATGTTTACCAAACTATATTGAAAAGGAGTGGTGATAGTGGACCTCCTTGTCTTATTTTCTGTTTTTGGTGTAAAGGATTTTAGTGTAAAGGTAAAAGTTTTTTGCCATTAATGTGATATTGGCTGTTGTTTTTTCATAGATGGATTTTATCAAATTGAGGTTGAGAGACTCTCTTCCAATTTTCTGAGTTTTTTTTTAAATCACAAATATGTATTATATTTTGTTGAATGCTTTTTCTGCATCTCTTGAGATGACCGTATGACTTTTTTTAATCTTGTCTTTATAATTATAGTGTATTACATTTATTGATTTGTGTATGTTGAACCATCCCTGCACTCCTGGGATGAATCACACTTGGTCAGAGTGTATGATCTTGATTATCTTCCACATTCTGTTTGCCAGTATCTTATTGAGGATTTTTGCATCCATGTTCAGCAGTGAGATTGGCCTATACTTATCTTTTTTTTGATTGGGTCATTCTCTGCTGCAGGTATCAAGGTGATGCTTGCTTCCAGGAATGAATTTGGGAGTATTGCTTCAATTCAATTTGATTAAAGAGTTTAAAGAGTAGTGGCAGTAGTTCTCTAAATGTCCTGTAGAATTCAACAGTGAAGCCTCCTGGGCCTGGGCTTTTCTTATTTGGTAAGCTTTTAATTACATTTTCAATTTTGTTGATTGATATTGGGTTGTTTAGAATTTTTAAGTCTTCTTTGTTCAACTTTAGTAATTCATGTGTCCAAAATCTGTCCATTTGTTCTGTATTTTCCATCTTATTGGCATATGGTTTCTGAAATTAGGTATTGATGATCTTTCTAGATTTCTGCTCTGTCCATTGTAATTGCACTTTTTTCAGTCCTAATTGCATGGATTTGGGCCTTTTCTTTCCTTTTTTTTTTTTTAATTTTGGATAAGGTTGGTTAAGGACTTGTTGATTTTTTTTTATTCTTTCAAAGAACAAATTATTTGCTTTGTTGATTTTTTGTATTGTTCTTGTAGTCTCCATTGCATTGATTTCTGCTCTGATCTTTATAATTTTCTCCCTTGTATGAGCTATGGGTTTTGTCCTACTCTTCTTTTTCTGGAAGCCTGAAGTTCAGCAAGAGGTTGTTTGTTTGCATTCGCTCTGTTTTCCTAATATTCACTGCTATGAATTTCCCTCATAAGACTGCTTTCATTATGTCCTATAGATTCCAATATATTTTATTGGAATTTTCATTTAATTGTAGAAACTGTCTTATTTAATTTCCTCTGTGACCCATTGGTTATTCAGAAGTGTATTGTTCAATTTCCATGTGATTACGAAATTCTTGTGGTTTCTATTGCTATTTATCTCCAATTTCATCACACCATGGTATGATAATATACAGGGGATATCTTTAATTCTTTTGCACTTATTTAAACATTCCCTGTGAGCTAGTATGTGGTCTAACTTTGGGGAACGACTTGTGTGCAGCTGACAAGAATATGTATTCTGATTTTGTGAAGTGGAGCACTCTTTAAACACCTGGTAAATCCTATATGCCCTGCTTCTCTCTGTGTCAACTTCTTTTCCCCTGCTTGGAAAGTTTTCTGCCATTACTTTCATGAAGTGTTTTTTTTTTGTTTGTTTAATGTTGTTTGCACTCTCTCCTGTTTCTTCATTGAGTCCAGTCTTATATTGCTCTTCTTTGCTGTGTCTATCAGCTATTGGATTGATTTCTTTTTGTCTCTTACTATTTTTAACAAAAATTTTTTTTTCTGGCCACTAATTTCAATCTTGCTTACCTTCAGTAGAATTTTTAATCTCCTCAATATCTGTGTGAATCTGTTTTATGGATTTAATTTGTTTCCTGTGCTGGGATTTGATCATGTTCCTCAGCTCCTCTACTTTTTAATCTATATTTGCTCTAGAGTTATTCATCATTTCTTGCACTATGGACACAATTTCTGTTGTTACCTGATAAATTTTTTCTAATTTCATTTTTCCAGGTCCTCTTTCATTGCCAGTTCAGGGAGTCCAGGTTGTTGTCTGTCAGATTGCTCCATCTGATTGCCCTTTGGGGTTGGGTTAGGCGATCTAGAAGTCTGGTTTTGAGATTTGTTTATGTGTCTTCTTATTTCAACAGATGCAGCCTGCTCTGCCTTTGTTGAGGAGAATTTTTTCTTGCTTGGTGGTCTTCTATTTTCAGCAAGTCATCAAGAGGCCTATTCTCTGCTGCTCACCACTACACCAATTTCTGGGTTCAAAATAGTGGCCTTTTGAATCCCAGAGCTGCCCTGTTTTCCAGGTGGGGTTCTGACTGGGGCCTGCGCACACTTGGAATAGTATCTGGATGTGACTCTAGCTGTGGCCTGACTCCTGTGTAGCTGTTCTGTGGGAGGGCCTTTGGTTGGGGGCTGTGACCTGAGTTGCTGGTGTCTGATCAGGCTTCTGATTGGGCTCTGCATGCACTTGCCAATGGTATCTGGGCAATCTCTGGCTATTGTTTGTGTGCCTGTGCAGCTCTTTTCCAGGGAGGACTTTGACCTGGGTCTGTGGGCCTAAGCTGCTGAGGTCTGGGAGGGCCCCTGGCTGGGACCTGCCCACACCAGCACAGCTCTGGGTCTATTTGGGTCTCTTGCACACTTACCAATGGTATGTGGGTGGCCTCCACATTTAGGTTTTATATTTAAGAATTAATCCATTTTGATTTAACTTTCTGTACATGTATAGCTTTATTTCTGGACTCTCGTCTTTTGATGGCCTCATCAAAAGTTATCTGTAAGAAAAACATTGTCTTGATTACAGTAGCCATACTAAATCTTTAAATTAATTTTAGTTTTTTATTTTTGGTTCTTTTGTCAGTATTTTCCTATTCTATATAACAAGGCAGAATCTGTGTCAATTAAAATCTTATGTTACGTTATTTTAATACAAATTAAATGGAGTCTACATGTCATCAATGGATTAAAAGCATGAAGTATTTTGTTCAGTGAACATTTTTTATTTCTTAATTTACTTAAATCTTCCTCAGTTACTTTCAGCAAACTTCAATAATCTCCAGTACACAGGTTACCCAAAGTATGTCACAAATTATCCCTAAACATTTCATATTTTGGTGTTACTTTAAATATTATTTTTAAAATGTATTTTAATTTTGACTGTTTTTAATTACTATAAATAAATATGATTGATATTGCCAATCAATCACATAGAAGTCATGTTTACTAACCATTGTATTAGCACTATATATATTGATTTTGGTTTCTGTGGATGTTTTGTATAGACCACTTTATTAACTGAACATAAAAATAGTAATATTTCTACCTTTCAAAAAATATTTCTTCCTTTGTTAATTTTTCTTGCTTTATTCAAGTGACAAGAATCTTCAGCAAAATGCCAAATACAAGTGATGAAAGCAAATGTCTTACTTCTCCCTGAAGTTAGGAGCAATTCTGTACACCTTTACTTCATCATTTGTTGTAGAATTTTTGTACATATGTGTTAATAGTTGAGGAAGCTTTTGTTGGGATTATCAGATTTTGATAATTCTCTCTGAATCTACTGCAAAGTTGATATTATTTTCAGGTAAGGAGGTTGATATTTGAAAGTTTAAAAATCTTGAGCACCTGAGATTCATCTATTTTTATCAATTGATATTATATTTTTTTCTATTGATGCAATGGAAAGTAAAACAGTATTTATTTGCAAAATATTTTAATTGAGTTTATTGGTATATTCTAGGTGTACAGTACAGTTACAGTCATTACGGTATTTAATAAGATAAAGAGTGTGAGGCAAATTTGTAGTGTGCTGCCCTCTGCAAAACTTTTCCAGGAAAACAACCCCTTAACAGCTGAAGATTGTTAAGCACAGCTATTTATAATATTTGAAAAAAGCATAAAGAATATGAAGAAATATTTCCAAACAGAAGTAAATGCTATAGCACATAATGGCACATGAAAAAGTTGTGCACAGAAATTTTACTTGTTATACCACATATCTGAAATTAATGCATTTCAAAATGAAAATGAAAATGTAAAGTGATATATTAATATGTTGGAATAGTATGTAGCAATGTAAAACTTATTTCTGATGGTATGACTTGATATTACAGGCCTGATATTGGGTGAAAAACATCAAGGAGGAGACCTAGCATAGTCTTTCATTTATATGCATTCAAAAACTGTGAAAATGAATTAAGTTAAAAACAAAATGGGGAGTATTGATCAGATATGGTAAAGAAGGAAGTTTCTGGAATACAAAAGACACCATCAGACCCTCTATCCAGATGTGAGTTGTGTTCACATGAATACAGAAAACATATTTAAATTTGCACATAACATACACATTATTTTTCATGTGTGGAAGATGTGTTTATGTAATACAGAGATGCGTGTATTACAGAGACGGTTAGCCTTATGTATTTCAATTTCATGTGCACACCTGGTCAGAAAACACTTATATTTGTTTGTGAATAAGTGAATAGCGTTTCAAATTTAAATTTCTCTAACTTCAAAGAAAATCCTTGAATATGCGTGTTCAATGTGCCAGTAAAAAGGAATTGTCAAGTACACATTATATTGTGAGAAATTTTTGTGCTACTGGGAACATCAAGGCATCATTTAGACTATGTTTATTCTTGACTGCTGAGAAATTAATTTGTTACAACTACCAGGCTTCCAATTACGGAATATAGCATGTAAAACATGTCAGTATTATTGTGTAAACTAAATTTTAAGTTTAAGAAACTGTATCAAATACATACATCGTGATGTGCCATCCATCATTAATCCTCACAAATTATGACATGTTCATGATAAATTACATGAAAACAATACGACAACATTTCTTTGTCACTGTGAGAATAAAGATGAATAAAGTAGAGGTAGCATTAGAAAGAAATACATATTTTGCATGTTTGTATATAAATTTTTAAAGATTTAAGATTGCAAGGTTGAATGTCATGTTCTTTGCATATATGTGTACATATTTGTATATATAAACATATATATATCTTACTAATATGCTACATTTTAATGTTTCCTATTTAAGAATGTAAAATTTGTAACTAGTGGAAAAGCATCAAAAATTTAATTATATGCATTGAGCATTTTTTAAATTTAACAGTTTATTCCTAGAATTTTTAGTAATTTTTGTTTGCAACCCCCCAAAAAACACATGTAAAATAGAGGTATAAGCATCTATTTTGGACAGTGAATTTTCTTTTAAAAATAACAGTGTTAGTCATAGCAAAACAAAATAGATAAAGCTTGTCATAAAATCCGAGTAGAAGATGATACAGATCACTAATGATTGAAATTATGGAGAATCTAAAGAAAAACACCACATAGAATTCTTTCTGAGAATGAGTCCCGGTGAAACCATGAGCAAATGATTCAAAGCAATATTCAAACTTTGCATTGAAGAATAGATGTTAGTAATCTGTGGGAGCTAAAGTGAAAATGTAAGTAACATTAGGGAAGTCGGAAAGCAAGGATTAGAAATTGGGCATCAGTTTATGACAGATTGGAGCACAGAGGTAGAGTCAGAAACTGTAGGACAAAGAAAGCTAGGGTACACAGACCTGGAAAAGTGACATGGGACATGTGGATGCCCTTGCTATGACTTCAAGTTATGAACAGAAACTCAGTTCCTGGCATTTTTTAGGGTAAGGGAACTCCCCAAGAAGCGGGGACTCCAGATTCTGGAACGGGTAGTAGTGAAACGATACACTTTTGAACAAGTGACTCTGACTTAAATGTTTTCTGGTTAAAAATATAAAAATTTGAAGGATTAGGTAGACAGCGAATTTCTAAGAAAAAATATTTTGAACAGCTGTGAAACATAGAAGCTACAGTGATAAGGGCCAATCTGCTCTTTATATCGATAGTCCTAGCCAGGGTTAAAAGGTATGTGTGGTTTCTTTATGTCAAACTCACTGATTCAGATTGAAATATATTGAAATTTTGTCTAAAATCTTTTTAATCAATCTAGACACTCAGAACTCCCATATTTGATTTATATTGGCTTACCACATCTCTAAGGATCGCATTCCTCAAACAAATAGAAATATCCATGAACAATTTGCATTTTATAAGATGAACAAATAATGAAAACACATGTAAAGAAGCAATGCTAGGAAATTTCCATTTTAGGTAATAAATAACATTTGAGAGTCTTGAAGGGTGCTCTTAGCATAAAGAATGCTGAAAAAAGAGAAAATTGGGGAAAAAGATCAAATTTATAATGCGCTGTCACAAGCCACATACTTCAACACACATTTCCTCATTTGTTTCTCATAATAGGCATAGTATATGTTACAATCCTTAATATGTGATCACCCTGCAGAAGATATGTAGCGCTTCATCACATAGATGGCAAGAAATAAGATTCAATTTCAAGCTGCAGTTATATCTTTTTGAAGTCTGATTTCTTTAAATTTTATCAAGTTGTCTGCCTGATTTTATAATTTAATCTCACTGTAACATCTGATCATTTGTACCATTCAGGTCACGGGGCATATAATAATGATGTTCAATATGTCTCTGAAGAATCAAATGCAGACTACAGTCTTATATTTACTTAATGTGTTTATGTATCTTTACTTTAGTTCTAATAGTTTCCTTACAGTTCAATTCTTTGCTTGGTTTCTTATTAGTGGTTTTAACTACACTATAATTTCCTTTGATTAAGCATTATGCTCTTTTATAGTAATACTGCAGGCAATTTATTAATGGTTTACACAGCCCAGGAAATACATTTTTAATTATATTCCAGTGAATATATATTCCCATTTCCCCTTTTTAGTACTCTTTTAATTCTCATTTCTGTTATGAGGAAACATTTCTTTTTATCTTTTTATATGGACTTTTATAATAGCTTTTCTTAGATTGACATAGACTTTTACAAATGAGAAATATTTTAATATTAGCTATATACTTCTATATCACCTAATAATGTTGAATTCATTTTTCGATATGATAAATGTCCTCATTCTTTTTGATAATAAAATGATCCAAATTCTGGACACCAGTAAAATAGTTTTATTTTACCTTCAAAATTTATCATGATTTCAAATAATATAGTTATGTGAAAAATTTGCATCAGAGTTAAAATGCCCTTTAGCTAAAGGGCCTGTTAAAAATGGACATTCCTAGTCTGATCTTGCTCCTACTGAATTAGCATAAACTGGAGCAAGACGATAGTCTGCCTTTTTTTTTTTTTTTTGCAGAATTTAGAGGAATTATTCTGAACATTAAAATATAGACAAAATTATCAGACGAATGCCTGTGAGAGACGTACTGATGCTCCCTGGAATCAGAACCTCTCTATTGCTAGTTTTTCAGAAGTAAATTGTGAAATAAGGGGTTGTGTTGCACACACATACATGGCAAGGAACTGAGTGTAGTCAGGCTTTAGGAGCTGAGACCTGCCACCATGTAAGAAACTGACACCTTCAGTTCTGCAGCCACAATAATGAATTATGCCAACACACCAATGGGGCTTGATAACGGATCTTTTCCCAGTCAAGCAGCTGATAAGACCACCACTCCAGTGACACCCAAATTACACCCTGGTGATATTCTACAACAGAAAGCTCATGTAAGCCATGCCCACCTTCTGACCTACAGAAACCAATTATCATGCAATGATAAATGTGTACTACTTTAAGCAACTAAATTTGTCACTAATTTTAATGGAACAATAGAGAGCAAGTAGAAACATACAGGTTGGAACATATTATCCCATTGAATGTAACATTCCTAAAAGACATCCATTAATATTTGCACTTTACTGTGAAGGAAAGAAGGAATAGAAGTTTGCATAGTATATCTAAGGTTACATAATCAAGAAGTAGTAGAAACTATATTTAATCCAGGAATCTCTGAGTGCAGAGTCCATTCTAAGATTCCTAGGAGACTAAAGGTTAATATTTTATGAGACTATGAGGTGTATTCACCCACAATCATTATGTGAATATACTTCCTAACAATTTATACTTTTGTATCAGCACAACAAGTACTTTATACACTCAGAGGTTTAAAAGACCATTGCAGAGAATAACAGTGAGAAACTAGCATCTGTCTCTGTCAGCAACCTACCACAGGTGAGTTTTGTAATCTGAGATGAGATCAAAACTTTCACATTTAACAAGATGCAAAATTTCAATGTATTCAGGAAATTACCATTTTAATACATAAACCTGAACACAGACTAAGATTATGAAACTAAAATATGTGTTACAGACATTTCCCATTTAAGGACCTCCCTGTTTAACAACTGGAGTGTTTGGACTTATGGTGAAGATGTGCCCTTCAGACTTATGACCTTTTATTTTGTATAGTTCCATATATATCTTATTTATAGAGCCTCAATGTCTTTTCTTGTACAATACACTTTGTTTTTAATCTACTGTAATTTTTGCTAATTTTATGATAGAATACAGTACTGTAGTTTTATATTCTATTGTACATTAAAGTACTGCATATAAGAGTTATGCAAATAAAAGCAGAATCATCAAGTTGTAGTTTTTTTTTACTGTTTTTTTGTTCTGAATATTGTAATGCACATACTATGTACAGTTACTCACTTAGCAATCAATTCATTTAATGACCTAGTCTCAAGAACAGAACTTGTGAATGGGTCTGTTAATGAATTCAAGTCATAACATAAGTCTAGCTGGGAGTGGTGGTGCATGCCTGTAATCCCAGCACTCAGGAGTCTGAGGCAGGAGGATTGCTGTGAGTTCGAGACCAGCCTGGGCTACATAGTGAGTTCCAGATTAGTCTCAACTATGTAGTGAGACCCTGTCTCAAAAAACAAAAACAAAAACAAAAACAAAAAAACACATAAGTCTATAAATGTTAAGTATTGCTAATCTTAAGTGATTGGGAAATTGACATTACTTTTCATATTTATTTTATGAAGAATGTCTAAGTCATATGAAATCATTCCAAAGTAATATACTCACCAATGAATACAATTTTCAATAGTCTATAAAAATAGTTTGATGTTCTTCCAGCAAATTTGAAGAATGAAGATTTTGCAATTTTTGGGGAATCAACAGAATCATTCTAATATTTAGATACCTATTTATTCACATTGCTGGAGGTATTTAGAAAAAAACACTTCCGTACAATATTCCTAAAGATAGTATTTTGTTAATTGGTGAACAATAGGTCATACAAATTAAAAAAAATCTATTTGTATCTTTCTATGTATCCACCTATAAGCCGTCTAAATTTCATCTAAAATTAAAGTCCTATATTCAGAGGACACCAGTAATATTCTGTATGAAAAGGACACAATTTCTTACACATTGATATAGTTCTTCAAATGTCTATGAATTTCTAAAGTAGCATTTTAATAGATTTTTAAAAGTATCTCATTTCTGATCTGTAAAAGAAAATCTGTTGTCCATGATAATTTTGAGTAATGTGATGTCTTCTAAGAGATTATCACCATTAATAGTGACTGCCACACTCTTAAGCGAAGTAGATAGGACACACATGTGTAAATATCAAATAGTTTCTCTGGCATGAAAAACTAAAAGTGTTGATAAGGTTTAAAATATATAATTGATAATGAGAAATAGGAAGAAAAGGTCTGAAGGAGTAGGGGAAGTGGGAAAGTATGGAAAGGAAAGAAGGGAAAGAAAAAATATGAGAAAAGGAACAAATGGAAATAAAGTCTTTGTAAATAGGGAAGGGTGGAGGGGGTGAAGATAGGGGAGGGGCAGGGGGTACAAATAAGAACCAGGATGCATCATGTAAAGGTACAAGATCCCAATGATGAATGTAACTGTATTTTGTAACTATAAGGTGCAAATAAACTTAATGAAAAAGTTAGTGACTGTCTATTTGACAATTAAGAAACATCTAGTAGATTAATAAAACCCACTTTAGAAATTATTAATAATTAAATAACCCCATAATTTAATAATGAAATTTAATAATTAATTGATGAGTATGGGATGTTTCCAGAAATAACTGGCACATAGGGCAGCAAAAAGAAAGGGGAAGGCCCCCCAGTGGTAAATGGCGTCATTCTAATAAGCGTGGGGCCGGATGGAATGGAGAGGAAGAAGCAGAAAGTCAGCCTGCGTCGGAAAGCTCCATTCTGCCTGAGAGGGTACCTTTCGCCGCTGCTACTTCCTGTAACATCCAACTGCAGTGTCTTCAGCCATTCAATGTGCATTCACACCACCAACTCTCCAGTGGCCTTCTACGACTTTAACTCAGTCTGCTGCTACAATCTTGACCTATCTTATTCTGCAGTTTCCACCATCTTGGACTGAGCAGCTACCTGATCTTCTTGCTTTCCATCATGCGGATTTTCCAGTCTAATAACTGCTCATATATCATGATAAATGATATAAATACAGGTATCTTTTATTTTTCTTATTTATTTATTTATGGTACCGGGGATTGAATTCAGGTCCTTGTGCTTGCAAGACAAACAGTGGAAACACTGAACTAAATCCCCAGAGATATCTTTTAAATAGACATTTTAGAAACAAATTGCCTTTAGGAAAAAAAATATATACATATACATTCATAAACACACACACACCGGGGATCGAACTCGGGTCCTTGGCGCTTGCGAGGCAGGCCACCGAACCGCTAGCTAAATCCCCAGCCTGCCTTTAGGAGATATATTTAAGATACTCTACAATTATAAAAAAGTTGATTCTAAGGTAACCCTATGTGTATGCATTAAAAATTATTATTGTTTTTGAGAAGGAATATTAAAGTTAACTAAAAGAGGAAAACCGATGAAAGTATTTTGACAATTTAAAATATTTTTGGAGAAAAAAATGAAATAAAGCTTGAGTTTTGAATTTGATACTCTAAGTAAATTTTATAGAACTGAACAAAAAGAACTTTATTTCTCTCTTCCATAAATCCCCAACAATTCCTGAAAGACATAGAATTAAATTATATAGAAATTTTCATCTTAATAAGTTTGTTGTGGGGAGTTTCTGAGAGTTTTGCAAGACAATTCTAAGGTGAAGCACCAATGAGTTTAGTCCCAGTGCCTGCTGATAATAGAGAGAAGAATATAGAGAAAATGAAGGAAAGGTCCAGAATCATCAAAGCTCCTTAGATGCATGATTCGAACTACTCACTGTCTCCTCTGTTTAAATGCAAAGCCAGATTTTGCAAATTACACTTTATGGTGCATTTATTACTGCTTTCTAGGGAAATGTTTAAAGTTTCAGCCTTACTTTTTAGATGGCTTCCCTTTATTATAGAGATCCTGGAAAAAGTTTGTCTTATTAGATGAGAGCAATTCATGTGAAAGGCCCACAACCAACAGAGGATAAGATATTTGTAAAAATTTTACCAGAAAAGATTTTCAACATTCTGGAGTTTACCTTACTCTTAGAAAATGGTAACAGTAAGAGACCAATCAGATGATACAAGATCCAAAACTTTGTTTTCTTATATAGATATGATAATGTGAGGAGTCACTATTTCTTTACCTAAAATAAAAGAGACAGATTAATTCTTAAATATGAAAAATTTATTTTTGATTAAAGGCTTTACCTTAATGCATATATCCATCTCCTTGAAAATATGACATAACTGGAATATAAGCACACTCGGATATTAGAAATCAGTTTTGCAATGTCATGGTCAATGCTATGCTGAGAACACCTCATTATTCTCTTGCTTGGTGGCTGCTCTCATAGCAGGTAAGTCAAGGATAGACTGGTGCTGGCTTTTTTGATCTCTAGATTTGGGTATTGTCTAAACTTTCAGTTCATTAAATTAGACAACTATTTTAAATTATTCAGATAAGTATTACAATTCTAATTCTAGTCAAAATTCTTCAAATATAAAATAGTAGTGTTCTAAATGCTTTAGAATCATTTGAAAGATAGACTGGTAATTCTATTATTGTGACCTAATCAATATTAACTAGTTTGTTATGCAGCAGAATAGACTGGATTCAGAACTCTTTTTCAAGGAAAGAAAATCTGCTTTGCATTTAAGACTATGATGTAATGTCTCACAACTGCAGATTATTTAAAATGAAAAACAGCCTATTCTTACTTGGAAACCTATATTTTTATTGGTGTACATGACAGGCAGAGCATATTCAAGGCAAAAATGGTGGGCCTGATCAGAGCAGGTGACAATAATTGACAAGTTCTCTTTCCAAACCATGCTTCATTCTTTAATTAATATCATCCTTAAAATAAGAACTTATTCATCAATGCTGCATCTGCAAACTGATTGCTGACAAAAAAAAACAACAAAAAACAAAACAAAAACCTCTGAGACATGACTATGCCCAAAGGATTGCTCTCACTTCATTGTTTATAGTAACTACGAACAAAGAACTGCAAAAGCTCATCTCGCCATGAGGCATCCTGACAATCTGCCAATTTAGTCGCCAATAATAATGATACTGGCACCAGCAATAAACTCACTGCTAATCTAATGAGGGCCTATCTCATTCTATTAATACTACAGCAGCTGCTAAGCACCCAAAGTTGAGGACATATAAACAAGAGGTGTGTCTCCAACCAGTTGAAAGATAATTACCCCCACAATATGGCCTTAATAGCACACACACGCAGCAGAATCTTATTTTTCTGTGAAATTTCCTAGAGATGGAATATCTTGTCAAGATTACAAAATTAATGAGTTCATCTGTCTGTGCTAACTTGAAAA
Organism: Fukomys damarensis; assembly: GCF_012274545.1. Taxonomy (NCBI): domain Eukaryota; kingdom Metazoa; phylum Chordata; class Mammalia; order Rodentia; family Bathyergidae; genus Fukomys; species Fukomys damarensis. The sequence continues at coordinate 18,568,407 of NW_022900926.1, read as the reverse complement.
AGGCTCAATTAGTCATTATTGTTTTATTAGCATTTGTTGTTGGGTTGCTTTTTTTTTCTTCCTAGTCATCTAGGCAGATAAGAACATACATGTGATTTACGAACTCCTGAGTATAAGGACCATGTGATGTCACTTCCTTCACTTAATTCCTGGGGTGAATGCAATTATAAGCAGATGGGCAAATGACATGATTCCACTGCTAATGAACTTCCCTACTGAGCAAGAGGACAGTGCATTACCCTTTTGTATTTCAGACTCTTAATTATCACTTTTTTCCATTGTGAATATTACACAGAAAAACATCTTTGAATTTAAGTCATGTTGGTGGAGCATTATGGACAACATTAACTGACTCTGTTCTTGTTGGGAAGCAATGAACGCTTATGAATGATGTAGAACAAGACATCTGAAACAGACAGAATTATCACACACAATTCTCAATGAATCATCTATAAGGGAAATAAATTCTTAGTAAACATATTGTCTCTTTGTCAGAGAACAAATGCCAGGAAGATCATCTTATTTTCTCTATTACTTAAAAGACATGAATAGAAAAAGACTACTGAAAGAAAACTTGTTGAAGATGGGACAGATCTGTATGTGCCTAAGTGAATAGGTTAGAGGCTAACAGCTATTTTAACCATAATTATAATCCAATAGTGTTATAATTAGAAATTATTCATAATGAATTAATTTTCTTTAACAAGTCTAAAATATTTTCCTTTCAAAATATCATAATTACTCTGTCAGTAAATAAATAAAATGTGATCATTTCCATAGTATGCTAGAAAACTGTCCAATTTTTATCGCAAAAATCCACTAGATAAAATGCCTTATAAGTAATGTTTTCCTCCTGAGAATTCCTCATATACCTAGGCAAATAAAACTTACAGGTCTATGTTATACAGTCTAGGCATAAAAATCAATGAGAAAATGTTCTGAATTGCTTGTATTAATGTTAAATCAGCCTCATATCTAAAGTCTTGAGTATTTAAAATTCTAAGATGAAATTCTATGGCTTTGCATCTCAGTGACATGCTAAACACCATGATCCCCAGATTTAGAGTTGTTATTTATCAAGTACAAATATAACACATCTAGTTAAGTATGCATTTTAGATAAGTGACAAGTAAAATCAGTACAACTATGTACTATCTTAAATTTAGGATATTTTTACACAAAAATTTATTTGCTATACTTATAATTCAAATTTAGTTGAGTGGCCTATATTTTATTTGACAACCCTACCCAGATAAAAGAGTATCCCACTTTGTTAAGCTCAATTATTTGAAATTTTAGTGTTCATATCAGCTAGAGTTAAATGCAAATATAATTTAAATTTTTAGGACCAGTCACTTTTTCTGAGGCATCTTGGTTTCTACATAATCCTAAATAATTTACAGTTGTTCATAGTTTTAATCAATTATTAGCAAGTCCTCTCTTAAAGAAAACAAAAACAAAGCAAGGACAAAATTTTTTTGGTAAGAGAATGTCAAAAGTGAAGTTCAGTTTACATTAGATACAGATGAATGAACATCCGAATAGAAATCGAAATCCTTATGTCACTAAGACTGTTTACATCTTTAGGCAAATCAATTAGCTTTTCTCAAATTCATCTTCCCTGACAATACAATGAAAGAGCTTATTTTTCAAAGATATATTTTCTCATCTAAAATAATATATTTTTAGCCATAGTAAATCTTCTCCAAAGAGATTTCTTTCATAAGTCACAAAAATCACAAGAAATTTACTTATTCTGGTTATTCTTATGTCAAATTAATGTAATCAGATGATAATATATCCTTATATATTTTGAATTTTACAAATGTGGCTGTTAGTCAGCTTTCTGTCACTGTGACAAAATACCCCGGAAAAACTGCTTAAAAAGAAGAATCCTTTATTTTGGCTCACGATTTCAGATTTCAGCCAATTGTAACCTATCTCTACTCAGTCTGAACTTCTTCACACAGAACGTCTTGCTGGGGAAATCACAGTGGAGCCAAGTTGCTCACTTAATGTTGACAAGAGGCAAAATGAGAGAGAGAGGAAGTGGTTAGGGTCCCCTTGTCTCTATTTTTCAAGGGCACACTCCCAGTGACCTGCTTTTTTCGAGCAGATTCCTATAATTTCTATTACCTCTCAGTAGTGTCACCTTTGGAGAGAAAGAATTTAACACATAAACTTTTGAGGAACATCTCAGATTGAACCATAGTATTCTATGATAAACCACTGGGTTCATTTTCCATTTTTTGTCATAACGAAGTCCAACACCCACAACAGTACTGGCTGGTATAAGAAAACATACATTTGATATCTTATACTTCTAGAAGTCTTAGGCTTAAAGTGGCTTTCATTGAGCTAAAATCATGCCATATGAATAACAGTTTAATTTGGATGATTTATGAGTAAAACTGTCCCTTTGCCTTTTCCATAACCTAGAGGCCACCTGCATTTCCTGACTTGTGGTTCCTTCCTACATCGTGCAAATTTGTCTTTCTGGAATATTAAAATCTTTGTCTGACAAAACATTTCTTATTCCATCATAGAAGGTCCCTTGATATTACAATAAGTTTAACTGGATAATTTAATTTTCTCTTCTCATTTCAGAAATCTCAATTTTGTCACATCTGCAAATACCTCTTTTCCATATAGCATATTAACAGGTTTAAAAAATTAGGATATAGTAGTACTGGTGTAGCTAAATTCTACTGATCATGCATATTTATTCACAAATCCAGTCTATTCAACAATTTTTTGTTTAATTTGTAAATACCAAGCTTATTTTCTGGACAATGGTCTTGATCCAAAGGATCTCAGTGGAAGAAGACAACAAAGAAGGTAACAATTAATTTACAGACAACCAAGGCTAACATTCCTGTAACAACAGTGGAAGACAAATGACCTGAAAGTTGTTGCACTGAAAGAAATGTAGAGGAGATACCATCAGAGTTAAGTTATGAAGCCTATATAATCATGGGCTTTGTTGGGAAATTCTCTAAAATAGAGATGCAAGTGCAAATGCAAAGAAACATGTGTCTTAAACATAATAGTATGTAATTAGATGCTGATGTATACACTAGGGGCAGATGACGCTGAAGCAATAAAGTGGAAAATGAACCAACCCCGTAGCTCCCATACTAAGGGGAAGGCTGTGAGAACTGAGAAAATTGAACTGGAAAAATTACTTGATTTACATGCATTTAAGGAAAATGGGTGTTGTTACATAAGAGTGAGTCAGTCTGATCTGTTAGGATAAAAATGGCTCAAATATTGTTGCATATCATATTTTAGGCCCTACTGACAAGTATGTAGGCTTCAGAAAAGTAAACATTTGAGGAGAAATTGAGTTTTAAAATTAAAATTCTTGACTAAGTTCCCATTCCCATAATATTTGCTTGAGCAAGACATGAAAGAAAAGATGTAGAATTAATGGATTTTGGTGTGAAATTCATGGATTCAGTGTTTATATCTTACTATTAGGTTTTTAAAAAATGTTATATGAGGCTCATTATAATAGTCAGAATTAAGAATATAGTTCTGAAGTTTATCTAAATAGAGGTAGGAATAGCCACACTGGATGACTATTTCAGGAAATGTATTTAGAGTAAGAAGTCAAGAAGACTAAATAGAGTATGTATTAATCAGTGTCCAATTACTGGGAAATAGTACCTGACAACCATAATTTAAAGGAGGAGATATTTTTTTGGCTTATTATTTCAGAAGATAGAGTTCATTGTCATTGTTTCAAAGCAGAAACGGTTTGGTGGAAGGATATGGCAAAAGAAAGCCATTCAACCCAGGGCAGCCAGGAAGCAGTGAGCCTGGAAAAAGACAGAAGAATCACATACCTTTCAAAGATCGCTCTCAGTGACATATATCCTCCAATCAGGTTCTACCTCCTAATAGTACATTCAGCTATGAACACATCAATGGATTAATCCACTTAAGAAAAGAGCATTCCAAAGGCCCAATTACCTTCTACAACCCACACTTTTAGACAGATGAGAGAGTTGCAGCAACTATATAATATTCAAAATCAAGTATAAAATTGTTAATAAATATCTGACATGATTAAGAAATTAGAGGTCTTTATTGACTTTACCAAAAATAAGGAATTATTTACAATAAGCATGTAATCTAGTTGAGAAGATGGTATGAAGTTAAAGGATATTACCTGCATTCATTCACATACAAGTGCATATGCACAGATGCACAGTACGGAATTATTTGAATTGGGATTAACCTTTAATTGTAGTAGCTGTTATTCCCTTCATTTTGGGATAACTTTGCTGATCGCTGCAGTTTTAATCATGTGTTTCAGTTTGAAGTGGTTTAATGCACACACTCACTCAGGTAATTTTTCTCTTTCTCTGACAATTTCAGGTTATGCTCAATTGTATCCTTATTTCTGGAAATCATGGATGTATTTGGTACTTGAAAGAACATGAAAATATTACATTGTTTTTCATTTCAAAAATATATATTTTAATTGAAAGACTTAAACCAAAGCAATTTTAGCACTGTTTTAAAAGACTTCTAGACTCTAGTAGAGCAGCTGGACTCAAGAATTAATAGCCTTCTTGTACATGAAAAATAGGCTTCCTGAGAGAGAAATGGGGGCAACAATACCTTTCAGAGTGGCATCCAGAAAAATATAATATCTGGGAATCAATTTAATGACAGAAGTAAAAGACCTCTACTCTGAAAACTACACTCTGGAAAAAGAGATGAAAGAGGATATTAGAAAATAGACATCCCTTTCTCATGGGTACAAAGAACCTATATAGTGCAAATGGCTATACTGTCAAAACTCCTATATAGATTCAATGAAGATTGAATTTCAAGAGTAAATTTCACAGAACTATAGAAAAAAATCCAAAAATTCATTTGGAACCAAAGGATACCTAGAAGAGCAAAAGCAATTCTAGGTAACAAAGACAAGGTAAGGGCTATCAAAATCCCCAAGTTGAAACTATACTAGAAAATTACTGTAATAAAAACAGCATGATGCTGGCAGAGAAAAAGACCCAAGGATCAGTGGAACAGATTAGAAGGTATAGAAGCAATTCCAGACACACTCATCCACTTGATCTTTGACAAAGGATCCAAACACCCTCCCTGGAGAAAAGATAACCTCTTTAATAAATGGTTCTGGGATCCAACTTACCAAAGATTTAAAGTTGACCTGTATTTCTCATCATGCACTAAACTAAAATTGAAATGGATCAAAGATTTAAATATTAAAACAGAAACACTCAACTTGCTAGAAGATGGGTTAGGCAGAACTCTTAAATACTTTTGTACAGGAAATACTTTATGAGCAAAACTTCCAGTTACACAGGAACTAGCACAAAGAACAAATGACTGGAGTCTCAATTTATTTAAAAGCTTTTGCACAACAAGAAAATCCACCAACGGTGTGAAGAGACAATTTGCAATGTGGAAAAAATTTCTTACTAGCTGTTCCTCAGACAAAGGTATACTACCTAGAATATATAAAGAACCTAAAAAAATCAGACCTCCCAAATTTATAAACCCAATCCAAAAATGGTCATCTGAAATAAACAGACATTTGTCAGAAGTAGAAGCAGCAAGTAAACATGAAAAAGTTTTCAACATCACTGGTCATTCAAGAGATGTTAATGAAAACAATGTTAAGAGTCTACCTAACTCTAGAAAGAATCATGAAATCAACCAACAATAAATGCTGCTAGGGTTGTGGGTAAAAAGAACCCTTCTCCCCTGTTGATGGGAGTGTAAACTGGTGAAACCAATATGAAAATCAGTGTGGGTTCAGAACACTTGGATTAAAAGTCTCATTTGACCCAGCTATTCCCCTGCTGGGTATCTTCTCAAAAGAATTACCACAGAAATATATGTGCACCTGTGTTTATAGCAGCACTGTTTATAATAGCTAAATCTTGGAAACAACCCAAATACCCATCAGCTGGTGACAGGATGAGGAAGATGTGTTTTTTTCTTAAATGGAATACTACTCAGACATAAAGAACAATAAGATAGAGACATTTATAGCTAAATGGATGCATATTGAGGCTATGCTCTTAAGTGAAATAAAAAAGGACACAAATGTGTAAATAACAAATTGTCTCTCTGGTGTGAGAAACTGAAAGTGTAAATGAGAACTAAAATGTATAATAGATCATGTGAAATAGGAAGCTAAGGTTCAAAGGAGAAGGAGAAGTAGTGGGGTGTGGGGTAAAGTAAAGAAGGGAAAGAAAAATATGAGAAAAGAAGGAAGAAAACAAAGCTTTTGTAAATAGGGAAAGGCGGAGTGGAAGTGAGGAAAGGGGAATAGGGAAAATGAAGAACTAAATTCTTCTTCTAAGTACAGGTACAGATTCCCAGTGATGAGTGTGATCATGATGTTTTCCTAAAATGTATCAATAAACTTAATCAAAAAAGACTCTCTGAAGCTTAAATAGTAGTACTTTTATAATGAAATTAGTCATTTTAAAGGAAGCAATATGTATAGATATTCCTCAATTAAATATAGATATATTTTCTCTCATTCAAGAAAATTATAGTGTTCAAATTTACCTCAAGATATTTGCTCCATGCAAGCATAACTATTCAGAATTTTTTCAATATGCAAAGTGAAACACTCCGTACTTTTAAAACGTTGGTTTAGATTTCCGTAACAATAGCAAAATAACAAGAGACAAAATTCTGACAGTTTATTTTCAATACACACGCTGATAGCTTTATATAAGCATTACAAGTCATGATTGGCATTCAGTGCATTTTAAGATTTTTAAATCAGAATAGAAAATGTCAAATAGCATATGAAAAATTTCAAAGTCTTCCTTTCGAAGCCATCTATATAGTCACCCAAGTAAACATCACATATAGCTTTCCTGCTTTCCTTTTCCAATATAAGCCCCGTAAAAGTAAGCCTAGTTTTTAGTTGGGAATAGTGTTACAGAATGTTCGTTATTTTCTTTTTGTCTCGTAATTTTGCTTCATACTCGTATGTCTGCCACTTTTTCATTACTGGGAAAAAATTATTCCTACCCACCATTTAGAGAAGAAGAGGTTTACGTTGTAGCATGAAATTGCACAGTGAGAGAATCTGGCAGGTAGGGTTCAGTGAGCTAAGGGAGGAGCCCAGGAGAGGAAGATAACACTTTCTAGAGCACATCCACAGTGAACTATCTTTTGTTGTTGTTGTTGTTGTTGTTCCAGGAATCGAACTTGGGTTCTTGTTTTTGAGAGACAGGCAGTGGAATCGTTGAGGTAAATCACCCCAGTCCCCCAGTGAACTGTCTTCAAGCAGGCCCTATCTTCTGAAGGAAAGTCAGCTATTGTGCCACGTAATCCAATTGATAGCCAAACATATGAGACTGTAGAGAACATTTCAGATCAAAGTGAAACATTATATAACAGAGTGATCTTTTGGCATCTGAGGATGGTTCAAGATCCTCCAAAGGGTGCTCAAGGCCCTTCTATAAAATGGCACAGTATTTGCTTATAACCTAAATATGTTTCCCTTATACTTTAAATCATGTCTTGATGACTTATAATAACTAATTCAATGAAAATGCTAAATAAATAATGAGTGCAATGCATTTGCTGAGGAAACAATCACAGCAAAGAAATCTGTACATAATCAGAATAGACACCATTCTTCCTCAGTACTTTCTTTTTGTGGTTGATGGAGTCAGTGACTACAGGATTGACAATACGGAAAACTGAAAATTTGAAATACTTTAAAAATACTCTTTAAATATTTATAATTCCCCACGACAAGGACATAATATCATACCCATTGAGAAACAGAGAAATTGAGGAATAGAGAAAGTAAGACTAAGCTAAAACTGGTGGGCCACTTTGAAATTTATTGATAGGATCCTAAGACCCTTTTTGAACTGTATCACTGTCAGCTAAGAGCATAGCTTGTCTGAACCAAGTCTATAAATGATTTCTGCTTTCTTTGCCTCTCATAATTGACATACTTCCTTTTGAACCGAAAAGCCTAAATCACTCTAGTACTCTCTCTCCTCTTCCCAGCTCTCTGGCAGCCAGGCTAAGGATGCTGCTATGGCCAACACAGCAGTGATAGGAGAGCTAGTAGTGTCCTTGGACTCACTCCCAAATGGTTTCCTTTTACTCCATGCTCAGACATTTTGAAATTCAAATTGGTGAGATCACAGATAGGATCTGTGTATGAGGATACATTTGAGGGAAAGTAAGGAAGCGTGTGTGTTTACTTAGAGGTAGAATGGGAGGATTAAATGTTAATAAATGCTATTGGAAAGGTTTGTGAAATAACTAGTTTGAGACACATAAATGATGCCTCTTCATGTTTAATCCAGTGTTCTAGAGTCCTCATCCTTGGCACTTGGGCCTAACCTAGCAAACAGTGTTAATATTTCTCTCCTTTTATCCAAATCTTGTAGCTTTCAGCCATCTTTCAAGGATCTGTGAAGGCATTTGACTATAATTTGTGATATGGTACATGATCAGGCATCTTTTAGCTATTAAAGTAAATATTACCTAAAACTTTTCAAATATCACCTAAAATTCCAAACCAATTTATAAACTATAAAGTGTGAAATTTCCATTCAAACTGCCCATTTTGAGTATATTGTGTTTTTGACAGAATCTTAAAATTCACTTTAACACAGCCAATTTTTTCTGGATTTTTGGACCACTACTCTTTCTTTGGGACATTTTACTTAGAAATTTCTTGATGTGACAGAATTATTTTTATATTGAGAGGGATATTTTATCACAGACAAAAGTTCTTTTAATATGAATATGCCATTTCCTGTTACAAAAACAGAAAAATAAAACTTAAGCCCATCTGAGCTTCTCGGATCATCATCATTATCCATGATGGGGTGCTGCTGCCTTATTAGCAGTCAAATTCTGTCTCCCTGCTGACTAAACAAGCAAATAGTAAGAAACAACTATGGAAAATTATTTTCAGGAAGTGTATGCATTTGCTGGAGAACAAATAAAATCTCTTGTCACTATATGTATTAGCTGCCTAATGAGTGGATGGGGGCCATTAACTCTACTAAGCCGAAAAAGAAAAAGCACTTCAATAGCCTACACCAATAAATCCTAATTCATAGTCTCTTTTCACTTTAGGTAGTTTAATCAACGGAATCATTATCAAACTGCTTCCCTTTACACTTTGCTCGTCATAAAAAAAAATGTCACTGTGTTATTTGAAAGAGAAATAATCCAAAGGGTGACAAAAATCTAATCCAAACTGCTTATTTATAAAATGTAAATTGCTGTATGTGAGGATTTACATTAAGAATGGCTGACATATAGTAGCGTGAAAGATATATTAATATTACAGTCATTAGTGTACTTCTATTTGAAAATATTTTTCATTTCAAGTTTTTCTTATTTTTATTGATCTTAACATATCAGCAACTTGAGATCTTGAGGCTTACCTGCACATATTCATCCTCAGCTTATTCGCACTTATACAAACATACCAGGCAAATACACCCTGGAAAAAGATAAATATTTAAGAAAAAATTATGAAAAAAGTGGATACACATACACATATCCAATGTCATTTAGTTAAAAAATTTTACATTTTAATTCATTATGCCTAAAATAAAATGTTTCGTATATAACACATAATTGCAGGTGGGGTGCTTTCCCAATTCTACCATGGGCATTAACCAGACATCTGCAATCAGGAACTATATACATGTTGTATATGATTGTCCTGTGTTTGTCAAATATCTGGAAGAAAATGTTCTTATATAAATAGAAATTTCTATATTCTCTTTCATTTAAATATTGGAGTTTGATTAAGATGGCTATTTTCATAACAAATATCATGTTTTATTAAAATTTTGAAATTATTTGTATCAATTACATTCAATTTTTGTTGGACACAAGCCTTTAAAAGATTTATTGAAATAAAATAAAATAATTAATATGAAATAAAATAGCATTCATAAATAATAGTTTCATAAATAAGCCTGGATGGTCATCAAGAAATTGCAGACTTATGAGGGAATGAGATAAATTATTTTTAAGGAAATAAATTTTTTTCCTTGTGAGACAAATGGATAAAAAACTCATTCACTCATTCATTCAAAAGACAAGTATTTCTTAAACGACTTCTATATACAGAGAACTATTCCTGTTTTAGTTTTTTGAGAATATAAAACAGAAAGTCTGCGATTAGACAAAAGTTATGCTGTAGGGAGCAAAGCCACATCAGCTCAGAGAAGAAGTTTTATTTCACATACTACTGGTCTAGAGATGCATTATTTATAATGAAATACAAGAGAAATGTAATAAACAGTCATTTATAGCACATATGGGTATAATCTATTTATATATATTTAGAAGCAATTTTCAGAAAGAGGGAATATTATGTGCTAAGTTTTGAGGCAGTAGTAGTCTTCATTTATCAATAGAATACAAAGAAGAAATATGAGGGCCATAAAGGTGAAGATGTTTGCTATCATTAATCTCCAGTGAAACGCCCCAGTATAAAAGCTCTGAATTTATATAACAGTTATTATCAAAAATATAAAAGGTAACAAGCAGTATCAAGAATGTAAAGAGGACTTGTACATTTTTTGGGGGGAGGATGTTAATTAATATAGCCATCATGGAAGACAATAATAGAACCACTGTATGATTCAGAAATCCCAACAACAAATATATCCAAATGAAATGAAATCAATGTGTCACAGACATATCTGTATTCACACATTCACCTCAACATTTTTCACAATAGCCAATATATGGAATCAATGCTAGGGTTGTTGAGTGAGTGTTGAAAATGCTTTACACATATTATCCTTACACAATTAATACAATTTAATGTTAAAAAGAGATGGACTCTGTCCTTTGTGAAAATACAAATAAACTTTGAGGCTCTTAATGAGTTTAAATAAAAGCTTAAAATGTTAGTTGAGGTAAAACAGAAAAGTAATCATATGAATTAAAGTCAAATAGAAAAAAGTGTCTGAAAGAAAAATTGTTTTAAAGCACAGAAGACAAAAATGCTCCAGTATATGTATCATTTGGTTAATTGAAGAATAAAATTTAAATAATAAAAAATAATTTATTTTAGTACTAAATCCCAAGAAATTTTCATGTAATTGGATCATCTGAATTAACATTTTATAAACGCCAACAAGCTCCTGAAAAACCTCTTCCAAAATAATCAACTACAAGGCATAATCAATAAATTAATGCAATTTAAAGAAAAGACATCCATGATAAATCAATCCAACAATATCAAAAGACCAGAATATCAGATTGGCATCAGAGTTGTGGAAATGGATATTAAAGATTAAAGCAATAATTGGGCTGGGGATTTAGCTCAGTGGTTTTGCCACTTGTCCTGCAAGCACAAGGGCCTGAGTTCGATCCCCAGTAGTCAAAAAAAAAAAAAAAAAAAAAAAATAAAAGGAAAAATTATCCAATAGATGTGATTGTGATTTTATCTCACAAAGATTTGGCTACTCTATATCCAATAAGATATGAAATAAGAGTTTAGCACAGTATAGAAAAACTAAGAAAACAGAGGATTAAATTTTAATATCAAAGTAAAATTCAACACAACAGCATGAAAGGCCACTTTTTATATTAATATTTGCATTTAAACATATTAATAAACATATAAGCATTATTTATAAAACAACAAAGATATTTGCATAAAGGTTACACTACACAAATTGAAAAAAGATTGGATAAAATATTTAAAAATATAAGGCTTTAATATAATATGCTAATCAAGTGGATAAAAGACAAATAAGGAGAGTGTAAAGCTAAATAAACATGGTTGATTTATGGATTAGACTTACACCCTGATAACAGAAAGAAAACTTTCTTATACAGCTCTAGCATTCATAAAATATAAAACTGATTATGTGCACAAAAGTAAAAATAAATTAAAACTGTGGATATATTACATTGATTGCAACAAAATAAAATTTAAATTAATTACGAAATTATAAAAATTGTAATAAAGTTCTCTAAATAATGAAAAAAAAGAATAAGATAAGACTACAAGAGCAAGAAGCAATTTAAATATGTTAAGGGACCATTTTCTTCTTCAGAATTAAGGATTATTTTAATCTTACATCATTGCCTTTTCTCTTTTACTTTCCGTTTTAGTTTTATTTTAGGATTCCCTGTTTTTAGTGTTCAGAGACTTAACTGAAAGACCGAATAGTTTCTCTGCTGTGGAAAACTATAATAGTACACAAGATCCTAATGAGATAATTAATAATGTGAAATAGGAAGTAAAGGGCTAAAGGTGTAGGGAAAGTGGGAAGGGTGGGGGAAAGGTAATAAGGGAGAGGAAAAACATATGAGAAACTGAAAAAATGGAAATAAAGTGCTTGTAAATGGGGAGGGGAGGAGGGGGTGAAGAGAGGGCAGGGACAAGGGGAAAAATGAGAATCAAGATCTGTCATGTAGAGGTACAAGATCCCAATAATGAATGTAATTGTACTGTATACCTAGATTGTACCAATAAACTCAATAAAAATATATACATAAAAATTAAATGAAAGATCAAAAACAAATACATTAAACTAACCACTAATAATGAATCCCAATAACTCTAAGAAATCTCAGGACAGCATGAGTTACTGAATTATAATATGAGATAAATTAATGCAATAGAACTTAGAAAAAAATCATTAAAAATCCCATATTTCAAAAAAGTTAGACTATTCACTAGCTAACTTGATTGAGAAAATGTGAACAAAGCAAAATAATTTATAAGCAGGAAAAGTGACCATAAAAAGCATATATTTCACATAATTTTGCTAGCACAATTTGAAGGCATTTATGCATGTAGAAACAGACAAAATACATAATTTCCTCATAAAATAATTTCTAAATTTTACTCCATATTCATTAAAAATTGAAAAAAAAAACTTATTGCCCTAGAAAATAAAGTTATTGAGGAAAAATCTGTAATAATAAAAGCAAATCGATGACTTCCAGGAGACATATACTACATATTCGTGTCGTCCAAATGTTATATAAGGTCTTGTAGAGATGAACATTTCACATAGTTTTATTAGGCAAGTATACTATGCTATTTAAATTTTATATAGTGCAAAAAGATTAATGTCTTCACAGCAAATATAGGCTAATACATAAGACATTAAAAATAATACAGTAAGACCTCAAGAGATCTATTCTAGGACTGTTAAACTGGGTCAATATTTTGAAATCTAGTAATATAATATGTCATATGTATAGAGCATACTATTACTGAAAATAATCATAATTTGTCTGTCTATCTTTCAATAATCCTTTAGTGAAATTCTACAACTATTCATAAGAACACTCAAGAAATCAACAATTGAAGGATACTGTCTCAAAATATTCATATTTGTATGCATCCATGTTTCTAATGTGATATTATCTGTATTCTGAAATATACTTGAAGTCTAAAGTACATGTACACATTTAGAAAGCTGAGATTTCATACATATAACTACTTTGCCACTTTTATTTATCAGAATCATTAGTTAATACAATTTAACCAAGAAATCAAATGCAAGCATAAGCATTAGAAAAAATTAAAAAGGGCTTAAAATATATTGAAAATCCTAGAAAACAATAAATAATGAAACTAACTCAAATAAAAAATACTCAAGTTCAAAAATAATACAAAATTACTACATGTTATATAGTAGACCTGATAAACATGAATGAAAGAATAAGACAATAGAGAAATATCTATTTGTAGTACATGATAACTGTAAAGAGCATACTACCTTGAGTAATTATTGTGAGCAGGAATAACTTGAATCTTATGCTGGAAGATACAAAAGTAGACTGATACTGCAGAAATGTATTTTCTCAAAACTAATTGGTTAGTAAGCCTGAAAATAATACCATTTTTATTAGAAAGATAAGTTCATAGTATAAGTCCTATGGAACAACTACTGTACACTGATTTAAAAATGGAACATCAAGGAGTGCAAAATCCCAAACATCTTGAAACATATTAAAAAGCTTCTCTTCTTATATTCAGAGTAGTGATTTTCCTATGAAAGACAGAACAGTGGAATAGAATAAAATCATAATAAATAAATCCAAGGAAATATGAATTTTTAATATAAGAAAAAGAGAACATCTCAAATTACTAGAGTAAAATAAGCTTTTTAGCACAAATAAATGCTGCTATAATTAGTGGGTAGTCATTTAAATAAAAGAAATTTGGTCTATAACTCAAACCATAAACAATAAATGTAAGAGATATAAATGGTAAAAGTCATACAATACTAGAATAATTAATTGAAGAAGGTACATTTTTTTCTAAATTTGACTTATATCTAGATGAAATGAAAAACAAGGTGGATTAATTTGAACACATTAATAAAATAAATCTTTTGCAAGGCCAACATCTTAGGATATAAATAAATTTCAAGACAAGTTTTACCTAGGCACATGTCTAATACTTGGAGAATTTTAGAATAAACAGTTCAAACACCAATAGAAGGATAAACACAATTTATAAGAAAAACTGTACAAGGATGGTTCAGGGGTTGTTAGTCCTACTGACATAAACGAAATGCAAATTAAAATTACTCAAGCTGGCAAAAAGAAGAACCTGACAAAACATCGGGTAGTTAAATAGTTCAGAAGCAAGCACTCTCATATTTCGCAAGTAACGGTGCACCTCTTATGGTGAAGAAGTTGGTAATATCCACCAATGCTGCGTGTACTTATTTACCTTTAATTGTGTAATCCCGTTACTAGAAACCCATCTCCAGCAACATGAAATGTTTCTGCACAAGGCTATTCATTTTGATGTTTTTAATTGCAAAATATTCTAAGCAACATGGAGTAATAAGTAGCTGTTTCAAAAGATCTCTAAGTAGGTTAGGAAGCATTTTTAGATTATATTTCTCAGTGAGAATAGCTAAGTAAAGGAATATCGACAACTGTTTTTGTTTTTGTTTTTTTAAATTGAGTTTATTTGTCCCTTTTAGGTGTACAGTACAGTTACATTCATTATTGAGATCTTGTACCTTTCCATGACAGATTGTTTTTGTTTGGTTTTTCTTCTCAGTACCGAGGTTTGAAACCAGAGCCTCTGCACTGATCTACAACCCTTAACCCTTTATATTTGGTATTTATTTACTATGTTCTTAATTTTGAGACAGGGTCTCATTTAAGGTGCTAGATTTCCCAGTCTGAGCTTCAACTCGTGATCCTCCTTGCCTCATCCTCCCAGAGTGCTGAAATTTCAGCTATGTGCCAGGTAATTGCTATTTTTTATAACAAAAAAGTCAAATATATTGAGAATCAATTTATTTTTATAAGTATAGAAAGGATAAACTATAAACATATAGCTTTACAAAGGAAATAAAGTGGAATTCTTCAGGGAGCATGACAATTCTTTGACTATTTTTGTATAGGAGTTTTTGTTTGTTTTTGTTGTTGTTGTTGTTTTGTTACCTGGCATTAAACTCAGGACTTTGTGCTTGCAAGGCAGGCTGTTGAACCACTGAGCTAAATTCCTGGCTCTGTACAGTTATTTTTTTTAGAACCATATGAATATTTGATGTGCTTTTAAAACAAATAAAAATTGCACATTTTGAGCAAAGATGGCCTACCATATATCAGCAAAATTGCATTTATTTTAAATGAATCTACCTATAAAAATAATCTCTAATCTAAAAGAGAAGTGATATTGTCTTATGTCAGAAAGTAAAGAAATATTCAAGGAATTTGGGGTCATGACCAAAACACAGGAGCCTTGCTGAGGTGTTTCCAGATTATGGGCTATATATATTTATCTATGATCTGAATGTTTATATGAATCCAAAGTTTGACATTACAAGGCGGATGATTTAACCATTGGGTGATAACTCTCCTAAATGTCATTAGTGTCTTTGCAATAGAAGACCATAAGAAACGACTTCCCTTTTCATCACGGAAGGACACAGCGAGAAATTGACATGTATAATCCCAAAAGTGAGCCCTCCCTAGACATCAGTCTTATCTTTTCTTGGACTTCCTTCCTTCAAAACTATGAAAAAATAAGTTTCTGTTGTTTATGAGTCACACCATTTTAGAAGCCCAAATAAAATAGCTTGTATATCATTGAATAAAAATGGAATCAATAAGCCAGCTTTGTTAATTAAGTGTATAAGTGCATAAGGCAGGAGGAAAATTTCTTCTGAATAATATAGTGCTAAGTATTAAAAGCAAAAAAGGTAGAATTAGACTCTCTTTTGTAATCATTTTTCCTCCCTTCTTTCCCTCTTCCATCTCTTGTTCCCTTTCCTATTTGAAAAATAACTCCCAACTTCCTACTATCTATTGGTTTTTATGCTTTTTATTAACATTTTGGGTTTCTCATGTAATATAAACCGTACAGTTTTTAACTTGTGTTTCTGATACATTTCACTTACCATTATGGTCTTAAAGAGCATCCGTTTACATTCCCACAAAAACTCAAGTTTATTCTTCTAAATGGCAGAGTAATACGCAATTGGGTATAAACGCCAAATATTCTTTATCCACTCATCTGTTGATGGACATAGAGGCTGTTTCCAAGATTTAACTCTTGTGAGTTGTGCTGCTACAAACATGGGTGTGTATGTATCACTGTAATATGATAACTTTAACAATTTCAGGAAGAGTCCTGCAAGGAGAATGGCTGGGTAAACAGAATTTGTCATTTTCGCTCTTTGAGGAATCTCCATAGATAGTGGTTGTACCAGTTTACATTTTTACCAACAATGTATAAGTGAAACTTTTTCAAATATGAAGGATATTAAAAGTTGGAGGGAGCAGGGCGGGATGGGAGAGAAGAGGACAAACAAAAAGAATTAAGATGTAGAAGGGATTATTGGTGGGAGTGCAGACTGGTGCAACCACCATGGAAATCAATATGGAGATACCTCAAAGAGCTGGGAATAGAGGTTCCATTTGACCCAGCCATCCCTCTGCTGGGTATCCTTCCAAAAGAATTAAGGGAATCATATCACAGTGATATATGTGCGCCTGTGTTCATAGCGGCACAGTTTTTAATAGCTAAAACTTGGAAACAGCTCATTTACCCATCAGTTTGAGACTGGATAAAGAAGATGTGGCTGTTCTGTAAAATGGAATACTACTCAGCCATAAAGAATGAGAAATTAGATTCATTCATAGGAAAATAGATCCATATTGAGGATATACCCTTAGTGAAATAAATAAGTCACACATGTGTAAATATCTAATAGTTTCTCTGGTGTGAAAAACTATAATAGTACATATGATCCTAATGATATAATTGACAACGTGAAATACGAAGAAAGGGCTAAAGGTGTAGGGAAAATGGGAAGGGTAGGGGAAAGGTAATAAAGGAAAATAAAAAATAGGAGAAAATGAAAAAAATGGAAATAAAGTGTTTGTAAATGGGGAGGTGAGGAGGGGGTGAAGGGAGGGCAGGGGCAAGGGGAAAAATGAGAACCAAGAACTGTCATGTAAAGGTACAAGATCCCAGTGATGGATGCAGGTGTCTTGTATCCCTAAAATGTACCAATAAACTCAGTGGCAGAGAAAAAAAAGAATTAAGATGTGTTATATATATGAATAAACTCCCCATGATAAATGTAATCACTGTGTACTGTTAACATTTACTGTTATGCAGGGGAATGAGGAAAAATAAGAACCGAGATGGATTATGTAAAGGTGCAAATTTCCAGTGATGAATGTCATTACACTGTAAATTTCAAATGTGCCAATAATATTTATCCATAAAGAGTACATTAACAAAATTAAAAATAAAAGATCAAAAAGGTTGAATTAGCAAATCATCATTTGAGAAACATCATCACAGTAATTGATTCCAATAGGCCTCAAAAATAGGTTCTAACTAGTGTGTGAAAATGTAATGAACAACATCACATTTATAAACAAAGACAAATACTGACAATATCATGGAGAAATCTGACAGACCTCATGTAACCTAGAAATAAGAGTGGTTTCCAACAATGGAACATACAGGCATTGGTGGTAAAGTGGTGAGCATAGCTGCCTTCCAATAGTGGAGAACGACAAGGTCATTTTTATAACTTCAACTTCATCAAAATGAAATAAAAGTTTTGGTTTGGGTTTTTGGGTTTTTTTTTGTTTTTGTTTTTTGTACCGGGGATAGAACTTGGGTCCTTTTGCAAAACTTGTTTAATAAAATTGAGAAAAATTCTAAAACCTAACTGTAGTCTTTGAGTTCAGAATTATAAAACAGTAAATATATATCAAAATTAAATATGATATGTGATTTTGGATGGTACTCACACCAATTATAAAATTGTAATATAAAATAAAGGTGTTATAAAAATAATTCTATAAACATATTTTTGTTATTAGATTGTTACAGAATGTACAAAACCATCCTGTCTTCATCTTATTCTTTTTTTTTTTTTTTTTTTTTTTTTAGCAAAATTGCATTTATTTTAAATGAATCTACCTATAAAAATAATCTCTAATCTAAAAGAGAAGTGATATTGTCTTATGTCAGAAAGTAAAGAAATATTCAAGGAATTTGGGGTCATGACCAAAACACAGGAGCCTTGCTGAGGTGTTTCCAGATTATGGGCTATATATATTTATCTATGATCTGAATGTTTATATGAATCCAAAGTTTGACATTACAAGGCGGATGATTTAACCATTGGGTGATAACTCTCCTAAATGTCATTAGTGTCTTTGCAATAGAAGACCATAAGAAACGACTTCCCTTTTCATCACGGAAGGACACAGCGAGAAATTGACATGTATAATCCCAAAAGTGAGCCCTCCCTAGACATCAGTCTTATCTTTTCTTGGACTTCCTTCCTTCAAAACTATGAAAAAATAAGTTTCTGTTGTTTATGAGTCACACCATTTTAGAAGCCCAAATAAAATAGCTTGTATATCATTGAATAAAAATGGAATCAATAAGCCAGCTTTGTTAATTAAGTGTATAAGTGCATAAGGCAGGAGGAAAATTTCTTCTGAATAATATAGTGCTAAGTATTAAAAGCAAAAAAGGTAGAATTAGACTCTCTTTTGTAATCATTTTTCCTCCCTTCTTTCCCTCTTCCATCTCTTGTTCCCTTTCCTATTTGAAAAATAACTCCCAACTTCCTACTATCTATTGGTTTTTATGCTTTTTATTAACATTTTGGGTTTCTCATGTAATATAAACCGTACAGTTTTTAACTTGTGTTTCTGATACATTTCACTTACCATTATGGTCTTAAAGAGCATCCGTTTACATTCCCACAAAAACTCAAGTTTATTCTTCTAAATGGCAGAGTAATACGCAATTGGGTATAAACGCCAAATATTCTTTATCCACTCATCTGTTGATGGACATAGAGGCTGTTTCCAAGATTTAACTCTTGTGAGTTGTGCTGCTACAAACATGGGTGTGTATGTATCACTGTAATATGATAACTTTAACAATTTCAGGAAGAGTCCTGCAAGGAGAATGGCTGGGTAAACAGAATTTGTCATTTTCGCTCTTTGAGGAATCTCCATAGATAGTGGTTGTACCAGTTTACATTTTTACCAACAATGTATAAGTGAAACTTTTTCAAATATGAAGGATATTAAAAGTTGGAGGGAGCAGGGTGGGATGGGAGAGAAGAGGACAAACAAAAAGAATTAAGATGTAGAAGGGATTATTGGTGGGAGTGCAGACTGGTGCAACCACCATGGAAATCAATATGGAGATACCTCAAAGAGCTGGGAATAGAGGTTCCATTTGACCCAGCCATCCCTCTGCTGGGTATCCTTCCAAAAGAATTAAGGGAATCATATCACAGTGATATATGTGCGCCTGTGTTCACAGCGGCACAGTTTTTAATAGCTAAAACTTGGAAACAGCTCATTTACCCATCAGTTTGAGACTGGATAAAGAAGATGTGGCTGTTCTGTAAAATGGAATACTACTCAGCCATAAAGAATGAGAAATTAGATTCATTCATAGGAAAATAGATCCATATTGAGGATATACCCTTAGTGAAATAAATAAGTCACACATGTGTAAATATCTAATAGTTTCTCTGGTGTGAAAAACTATAATAGTACATATGATCCTAATGATATAATTGACAACGTGAAATACGAAGAAAGGGCTAAAGGTGTAGGGAAAATGGGAAGGGTAGGGGAAAGGTAATAAAGGAAAATAAAAAATAGGAGAAAATGAAAAAAATGGAAATAAAGTGTTTGTAAATGGGGAGGTGAGGAGGGGGTGAAGGGAGGGCAGGGGCAAGGGGAAAAATGAGAACCAAGAACTGTCATGTAAAGGTACAAGATCCCAGTGATGGATGCAGGTGTCTTGTATCCCTAAAATGTACCAATAAACTCAGTGGCAGAGAAAAAAAAGAATTAAGATGTGTTATATATATGAATAAACTCCCCATGATAAATGTAATCACTGTGTACTGTTAACATTTACTGTTATGCAGGGGAATGAGGAAAAATAAGAACCGAGATGGATTATGTAAAGGTGCAAATTTCCAGTGATGAATGTCATTACACTGTAAATTTCAAATGTGCCAATAATATTTATCCATAAAGAGTACATTAACAAAATTAAAAATAAAAGATCAAAAAGGTTGAATTAGCAAATCATCATTTGAGAAACATCATCACAGTAATTGATTCCAATAGGCCTCAAAAATAGGTTCTAACTAGTGTGTGAAAATGTAATGAACAACATCACATTTATAAACAAAGACAAATACTGACAATATCATGGAGAAATCTGACAGACCTCATGTAACCTAGAAATAAGAGTGGTTTCCAACAATGGAACATACAGGCATTGGTGGTAAAGTGGTGAGCATAGCTGCCTTCCAATAGTGGAGAACGACAAGGTCATTTTTATAACTTCAACTTCATCAAAATGAAATAAAAGTTTTGGTTTGGGTTTTTGGGTTTTTTTTTGTTTTTGTTTTTTGTACCGGGGATAGAACTTGGGTCCTTTTGCAAAACTTGTTTAATAAAATTGAGAAAAATTCTAAAACCTAACTGTAGTCTTTGAGTTCAGAATTATAAAACAGTAAATATATATCAAAATTAAATATGATATGTGATTTTGGATGGTACTCACACCAATTATAAAATTGTAATATAAAATAAAGGTGTTATAAAAATAATTCTATAAACATATTTTTGTTATTAGATTGTTACAGAATGTACAAAACCATCCTGTCTTCATCTTATTCTTTTTTTTTTTTTTTTTTTTTTTTTTTTGGTACCGGGGATCAAATTCTGGACTTTGCACTTATAAGGCAGGCAGCTGAATCACTGAGCTAAATCCTCGGTTCCTCTCCAACTTATTCTTAGCTGGTACAGAAATATATAACTTTACTTACTAGAAAGAAAATTATGAAACATAATCTGATACTCATTCAGGAATCTTGGTTAAAGACATATAAAAGTCTTATTTTTTACTTTTACAACTTTTCTTTAAATCTGGTTATTTAAAATTAATTAAAATTTTAAAATGGTGAAAGTTATAAAATAGAAATATTTAAATCTTCATAGTCAATTGTTATAACAAATAGTTTAGATTAAAGTTTATAAACAAGTACTCTCAAGCCGAATTGGTTTAGTGACACAATTTCAGCTCTACCACTTATTAATTGTAGTATCTCCAGAAAGTTATTTTAGCAGTTTTGCCTCAGATTCCTTTTCTTTAAAAGAGATATGTTTCAAAAAGGAATCTTATGAAGAATCTTATGAATAGCTGTGGATATATAAAGCACTGGACAGAGTTAGGCACATATTGAATGCTACATTAACGCATATTAAATAAAAGAAAATTTATTTATTTTGACATCTGTACTTAAAGCACAAAGTATTCATTATACTTAATATATTTCATCGACGTGAACAATATAGGAACCATGGTATATCTTTCTAAGAAATGAATTTCTGAGACCATGCTGCATTAATTTTAACAGCAGGAGAAAAAAATGGATGAGACCTAAAACAAATTAAATACAGTAATAGCAACTCTGAGTCAGAAGACCATGTGGCTAAGTCAAGATCCACCATTAATGTAACTCAAATTTACAATCAGCACTTCTAGTCTGATGGGTTAAAAAATGTATCAATGAAAAGTCGGAGCACAGTTTTATTACTAAAAGGAAAAGAATGGAATTTTGAGAAAGATAAATTAAAGCAGACAATTGACATTTTGCCAGGGGTAACATATGAGCATAAAACCAATACACATACTTAGAATGTCATAGAAATTCTGAACAAGTACTTTTGGAAGATAAGTATAACTGTGTGCTGTGTTGTTTGTTATACAGTTATGTTTTGGACGTGGAATGCATGGTTTAATCTGGATGTAATTTGCGGATGTTTAGAAACTCTGTATAGCTGTATAGATCTAGAAAAATATATATCTTTTCTTCCCTTTATATGAAATCAACAAAATAGATAAATAGAAAGCAGACATGATAAGGAAACAGATACAATTGAGGAAAATATAGGCAAGGATGAAAGGAATGTTTTTTTGAGCTCCTTCACTAGAAAGGAAACAAAGAAATCAGAAAGGTATTGAGTGGCTGCTTAGGAGGATTGGAAAGAAATGCCCAGCAAGTCCACTCTGGAATCTGATCTCCAGTCGCCCCTCAGAGCCAGCACACTAGGGCAAGAGGCGAATGCAGATGGCAGCACATCTGCCTTCAATCAAAGCTTTCTTCACAGAATTCTCCGCTGCTCTGAAATCACCCTTCCCCGAGCCCCGAGGCCCTTGGAACATGTGTGTTCCTTCCTTACAAACTTCTCTTCTTGGCATCAGGGGACCTGTCTCTGCTAATTTAGCACAAAACTGAACGTACACACAGAAATCTTTAGCTCAACTCAGTTTAAGGATTTAGTAATATTGATGGGAAAATCATGTCCTAATCACCGGGTCTCACATTCGCACATGTCACTGGTCTGTGTAGCTGTCACTAGTGGAAAAGATGAAATCCACAGTAAATTCTACCTTGTCTCATCCATGCTCTGTGAGACCCCTTTTGTACCTTCTGTCTTCTATGTTTTTAGCCCCACCTGTTGTTATCTGGGATATTTGGCTTTTTAAAGTTAGAATAGGTTTAGCTTTTTTTCTCTTATCTCCTGTATTTCTTCATTGCCCTGTTTCAAGTTTAGCTGTGTCATTTGTGATGTGGGAATAATAAACTCCATTTAAATGAAAAGTTTTCTTTCATTTTCTCCTTTTTCCTTCATAAGGCAATTTCGAATCATTTCTATAGAACTGAGATGCGACTTAATTAAATTCATGGATGCTAGAAAAATCACAGTCTTATTATAATCATATCTGATTTCCAGTTGCTATAGAGTCAATATTTGTTTCTCATTCATCTTTCTTGAAATTTGATTATTACACTTGTTCTATTGCTCCCAGTTCAGTTTTTTTTTTTTTAATTTTCCCATGGCAACTCTTTCTGTGTTCTTGTCGTTAGCTCTAATTTAATAAGATAATCCCTATTTAATCTTTATCTTGTTTTCTTTTACATGTTGCAAATGTCCCCAACATTTAAGCAGTCATTTTCAATTTTTATGTTAATATTTTATTTGTTCTTTGCTCCCAAATTCTATTTAATATTTTTGAGCATTATTTCCTCACCCTTATGTTCCAAATAGTGGCAAGAGCAGATGATGCAAAATGGAAAATATGTGTCAGGAATGTTCTACAAAGGAGACTAAAACTGTGGTGAGTTTTCTTAGTAAATGGAAAGAAAGAAAACAGTTTGAACAGCAAACGCATCTGCAGTAAAGAAAGATTTTTATGTCTTTGGAGTAGAAACATTAGCAAAACGTTCAGAGAAAATATAGAAAACAGAGGAAGACAAGCAATTAGTAACTGTGGACACAATGCACAGAATATACACGCGTGAAATACTACACAGCATGGCACATTAAGGGACACGTTCACTATTGCTAGAGCACGGAAGTTCTAACTTCATTATAGAAAATGGATTGAAGGCGATTAGGTTTAAATCGAAGGATGAGTTGATCCCTAGACAACAGAAATATTAAGGCAGACTTAAAAATATGAACCAAAGGAGCAATCGGAAACAGAAAAGAAATGCCCATGGAGTCTCTTAAAAACATATTTATCAGCACTCTGTGATCAATTGAATACAGATGAAGAGAAGTCAGATACCGTTAAATGTTTTTTGTATTCACCAGATAGATTGACAAATGCTTGAGTAAATGTAAACAAAACAAGGAGAGATACAGGCAAGTTCTAGTAAATAACACTTTGAATTTGAATTTTTACAACCTTTGAATCCATAGACTGTCAATCAGGCAGAAAATCTGACAGGGGCCTGTTTTTGTTTTTTATTTGTTTGGTGTTTTGAGACAGGGTCTCACTTACGTAGTTGAGACTGACCTGGAACTCACTATGTAGCCCAGGCTGATCTCAAACTTGCAGTGATCCTCCTGCCTCAGCCTCCCGAGTGCTGGGATTACAGGCATGCACCACCACTCCTGGCTTTGACAGGGATAATGTTGAGCACTGATAGCATGGGAGAGTAAAATATCCCACCCCAAATATATTACTTGGCATGTTTTGAGATGGTTTTTCAGATAAATGGCAGACATCTGCAGTCAAAAGAATGGCTCTGAAAATCTGTCATTTTATAAAGTAAATTTACATCTCTCTCCATTATTACTAGCAGATGTCACCTGAGGCCTTTCTTGTCTAACCATGGCCCTCTTTTCTTCCTAGAAGGGCCTTCCCACAAGAAGAGTGTGAGGATCTGACACTTGACACCACCCCACAGCAGGAACGTTACCTATTACGGAGGATACTCATCTACAGGACCTGGGCACCCTGCTCCCTACCTTACACAATCCTTTCCCATTTCCCTCCATTTCACTTTCGCTCTCCCAACTCAGTAAACTCCACGTAAGATGAGGCCATCCTCCATCTCTGAGCTTTATCTCTCTATGCTTAATGTGTAATAAACCGCTCATATTTTTCCTGTCACCTGTATAATAACAGTTTATTTCATAGATTGAAATGATCAAAACTCCAGACGGTGAGAGAAAATTTAAACATTTTTCTACTGTAACAAATTCATTATGAGCAAAGCTCCGCTCAAAGTGACATTGTCCAGGCAGTGACCAATGTACCAAGAGATATATGTGATTGGTTCTGAAAATGGAAGAAAATCAAAAGAGAGGGATATAAGGGACTTCCTGAGAGACCAGAAAACAGAATCACTGAAGCCAATAATATAAGGACTAAAGTGTGCATTTTTGTATTTGGCAATTTTGAGGTCCCTAGAAGGCATGAGATTATCGGGATGATTTTTTATGTTAGTACATGTTTTATTTTTATTTTCTTTTGGTACCAGGAATCCAATTCAGAGCCTTGGGATTGCCAGACAGGCTCTGTACCACTAAGTTATATCCCTTGCCCTTGGGATGATTCTTTTATGGAGTGGAGAGAGTATAAGCCAGATTTTGGTGGGATAAAAAGCAGAGAAATCCAGGCAGGAATCTTTCCAGAAGGTTAGATTGTATAAAATAAAGAAAGTGCAGGTATGGTAAAGAAGTACAAGTGATCAATAGAGAGAAATTGTTAATATTGGCAACACTTGATCTTCTTTCTAGATGAACACTGGCCTGAAGGGAGAGAGGGGAAGGAGGGAGAGAGAGACTATTAATCTACTGGTACTACTATTAGTAGTAGTTATGAGACAATTAACAATTCCATTTGTGAGTCATCGGGCAAAGATATAGGACGAGGCTGCATGGATTTAAGTCAATAAACCAGCACATGTTAATAGATTGCATATGTGCCTGTTTATAGGGCACTTCTGGAACAAATTCTAAAGCCAAATAATATCTAATAGTAGGACATTCAGACATCATAACTGGCCCCAGAAAGAGACTTTTTGCAAGCCAGGTCTTCTTACAAAGTCAATTATGACTTATTCCAACAATTCTTGACATTTAAATTTTGTTCCAGAAATCAGGACTTTTCTTATCCTACAGTATTTTATCCATCTATCTTTAACTGAAGAACTCACTTTTTAAGCAAGCTAATTTATTGACGACAGCTATTTTCCTGTATATCCCTACATCACTTCTATTTCTACATCTTTGCACTTTTATCCTCACGTCTCATCTTCTCCCTGCCCTGTGACGCAGAATTTCCCTCAGCATTTCACAGCAAGCTCTACAGTTTGTCGAAATAAATGTACTGTGCTGTAATCAATAATTAATAATGTTTTGTGTATAGAGAATCTCCCCAGTTTTCTTATATATTTGTATTTTGAAACAGTATTTTAAAATTACTGATATGGTAAAAGGCAAAAATTTATACAATCTGAGGAGAAACCAGAGGGGAAAGGTAATAAGGGAAAAGAAAAAAATATGAGAAAATTAAAAAATGGAAATAAAATGCTTGTAAATGGGGAGGGGAGGAGGGGGTGAAGGGAGGGCAGGGACCAGGGGGAAAAAATGAGAACCAAGACCTGTCATGTAAAGGTACAAGATCCCAATAATGAATGTAACTGTACTGTATACCTAAAATATACCAATGAACTCAATAAAAAATAAAATTACTGATATAAGTTTATATGTCCTTTGGAGAAGTGAGAGTCTTTTCTGTTCTATATTTTTACAAGTAGTCAAATTCACCTTTAATTTGATATATTTATATAAAATGATGTTTCTCTTAAGTATTTCACCAAGCCCTCTAAGATATTTGGGAAGCTCTATTAATTCTAAGAGTATAAGTTTAATCTAGGGGTAAACTGGGAACACATTTTTGGAAACTCTTCTCTTAATGATCCTTGAAGTAAGTTAAAAGACAGTCCTAATTCTTTGAGCCACTTTGGTTCTATTTAGTCCGTTACAAGTTCAGCAGTTAAATGGTGCTTTAGTGGATGCAAACTAAAACAACTCTATTAGACTAATTGCAAATGCTGATTTGATCTTTTTTTCTTTAAAGCTGAGAAGAAATTAGGTCATAGCAATGGATAAAATAAAACAGTACACTGGCTGGATATGCAAGAGTAGCTCTAGTTCAGAATTACATAGAATCTATACTTGCAAAGCTGCACTTCTGATGATGGAGAGTTCTGGATGAGGCTCGTGGAGAAGTAGAAACGAAAAGAAACATGAAATGACGGTCTTAGAAAAGTTATGGAGGATAATTTTTTTCTGGAGTTTATAGGTTAGGAATTCTTTAAGGGCAAAAAGTCACAGCTTCTGCAGATTTACTGAGTAAGGTGAAATTGAGCAGGAGCTCCTGCACGGTCCATAACTTGCCCAAACCTTGCCATGACCAAGTACCTTTGACCTTGCATCCAGTTCAGTGAAAATTGATTGTCTCTGAGACTGATAGTGTAGCATTTTGAACTGTTGACTAAATTAAATGCTGGCCTTCTACTCTCACAAGCTCTGCCATTCATTTGACTGGTTTCAGAGCAGCTACCATAGATTGCTGAGCAGTGGACACAGTGAGTCTTGAGATCTGCTTGTCTGAAGGGACGTTCGAATTCCTAAATTGCCCCTGAATTCTGCCACTTGACTTGAATTCAGCTCAGGAATGGCTGGAAGTATTTTGTATCATTTATTTCACTTGTTGAGCAAGTAGTCACGTAACTAGCATCTCACAATAGTTCAGAGCACTCAAAATATGCCAAGAGACATGAAAGCTCACGGAGTTTGGTAAATAGTGTTTCTCACACTTAGTAGAAACTTATTTAATGAAGACAGTATCTGCAGTGCACATTTCCTTGAGACCTTCAGAGACTTGCTAGCTCTTCCAGATAATCAATGGCCATCTTGACTTGATTAAGATCCACCTGGAGAGGAGTTTGATCATGAGGAGCTATAACCATGAATGGATTAATACACTGACTCTCACAGCCAAACGTGGTTTTAGGAGGCAGAGCCCAGGTGGAGCAAAGTAAGTTGGGGTGTCATTGTGGAGGGTGTACCTCTCCTGGTTGCTCTTCCCCCATGCTCTATTACTTGGCCGCCATGAATTGAACAACTTTGCTCTACATTGTTTCCCAGAATAATTTTCCTGTCATGGAGTCAGCCAACTATGGACTGAAACCTCTGAAACGGTGAGTCTAATAAATCATTTCCTGCTTTGCACTTTGTCACACATTTTGATCAAATTAATTAAAACCGAAGAATTGTTTAGGACAATTTTAACAGGTAGAGTAAATAATTGCTATTGGCATTTCACTTTAAGAATCTAGGAAAAACTGAAAATTAAACTCACATAAGAATAAAACACCAATATTGAAAGTAAAAATGGAAATCAATGACAAAAAACGAACTGTAGTGCTAGTTAACAACACTGAAACTTGTTCCAAAAAATCTATTAATAGAATACAAAAAATGCTTTGACACTGATTTGAAAAATGAGAACCTGAATAGTAATTACCACTCTCATAATGTAAGATTCATTACTAAATGCATTTTATGAATTAATATGTACAACTTGTGAATTTCATGTCAACAAATCAACAACTCTGATGTCTTTGGCTTTATTCTTAACAAAATATGTATCCTACAAGAACTGATACAGGAAGAAATTTTAAAAACAAGCTGCATAAATCAATATATGTCAAACAACTTGAATTTGTTATGAATCATAAAATTTTTCACAGAGAATTCTAAGCCAATGTGGTCTTTTCAGTGAATTTTATTAAACATTGAAAAATTAAAAGTAACCATAAACAAATATTTTTTTAGAAAGTAGAGGACAGAAAAAGTTTTTTGATTTATTTTATGAGGCAGGAATTATGGATATAAAAGTAAACTTAGGCATTATAAGAAAACTTCAAAGTAATATTGCTCATGAACACAAATGCCAAAAGTTTTAATAAAATATCAACAAACTGAAATAATCAGTGTATAAATAAGATAAAGCAACATAACCAATTGGTATTTCTTTTAAGAATAAAATTGATTCTAACTTTAAAAAAGTAAACAGTATGATTTGGTATTAAAAAGTACAATTCACTGAACGCAAAGGAGAAAAGAGAAAATAAAATTGTATTGATGAATATAGAACATTCACATGACATAGTTCTTTAACATTTCTTTCTCATTTTTTTGAGTTTATTGGTACTTTTTAAGAATACAGTGCAGTTACATTTATCATTGGTCTTTAACATTTCTTAATGGAACCTTAAGAAACTAGCAAGAGAATTCACTGAGTTTAATAACAGGTCACAAAATAAAATATATATTTAATGGTGAAATATTAAGTGATTTTCTTCAAGAATTATTAGCAATCAAAGTATTCCTTGTATTGATCAACAAGAGCGTTCTACTCTGTAACATAAAGCAAGAGAAAGAAATTAAAATGTAGAAACAGAAGAAATTAAATAAATTTTCTTTTTCACAAATAATGATTTAAATTATAGAAAATCATAAGATATGGTCATAGAATTAATTTATAGGATGACAGATAATTATAGAAATATTAGCTTTATTTCTGAATTAAATCATTAATAATTATAAAATAAAATTATGAAATGAATTTCATATGCAATGGCATTAATAAACATGATATTCAAGATTCATTTTTCTAAATAAAAGTCAAAGGCTCCTATGATAAACCCTGCGATACATTTCTGACAGGAAAAAATTAAGTGGGCAGCTATGACATGCCTATTGCCTGGAAGACTTACTATTGCTAAAATATGTATATGAGCTTTCCATCATTGTGAAAAAAATTACCTGCCATAATAAGCTCATAACAATGAAAGGGCTGATGTGGGTTTAGGACTTTAGAGGTTTTGGTGCATGGCCCATTGATTCCATTGTTTCTGGGCCTCTGAGAGTGAGACAGAACCTTTGATGGGGAAGCTACTTGCTTCATGTTGGCATGGGAATAAAGAGAGGCGGGAAGGCCTGACAGCCCCATGTCCCCTTCAGTACCATACTTTCAATGATCTAACTTCTTCCGCTGGATCCCCTCTGTTAAAGTTCTACCTCCTCTCAGTAGTGTCATGGGCTGGCTACCAAGCTGTCAGCAGGTGGAACTTTGAGATCCCAAATTAATAATATTATTTTTCTTCAAATTGTGAATTCAGTGTAGTTGCAAAGTCCTAACAGGAATGTTTATTTCAAACAAAAACATGACTCAAAGTATATGGAATAAAAAAAGACCTAGAAGCAAAACCAACGAAAACTAAAGACTTACTGCAGGTGATATTGAGACTAGCTAGTATCCCTATACTAATGTACTGTCCAGGACCTTGTGCTTACAAGGCAGGAGGCGGCACCACTGAGCTAAATCCCTGACCCTCCCTATACTAACGTAGGCAGTGTGCACTAGGAATAGATAGTAAGGGGACCAGAACATGAGCTGATATCTAAACTGTCAATTTATTACTGATGAAAGTGTCATGACAGTTCAGTGGGGAAAACGAAAGTCTTATAAATAGACATTGGGAGTAAACAGAGTAAGTACATGCAGTTAAAATGGGGGAGTCTGACTTTGGCCAGTTACCTTACATAACCAACAGCTTTAATGAAACAAATGACAGATTTGAGCATAGAAGCTAAAATTCTAAGTCCTCTAAGAGAAAAAAATAGAATACCATTGTGATTTTTAGTTGACTACATACTAATAAGTTAGTTTAAAATGATAACATTTATTTAATGTTATTAAGATGCTCAACTGGGAAATATATTAGAAAAATAATTTCAGATTCCATTTATATCTTAAAGGCTGATCCCTTAAACAAAAACAGAAAATTCCTAAAAATAAATAGTACTTAAAAACCTAGTAGAAATAAAAATCTAAAATAATTATCTTTCAAATGGTTGTGTATGTTTCTTGTGTATCTCACAATTAAGTACATCAAAAAAGTCAGCATTACTATAAGAAAATGCACATTAAGATTAAATATATTTTAATACTCAGTAGAAAACACAAAATTATGTAAAAAACTGAGAGTGATTTGTCTGTTATGATATAACTAGAACTTTAATACATTCATATGGGAATGAAAATTACATAATGACTTGGAAAAGCAGTTTGGCAGTTTTTTACAAAGTTAAACATCTACTTACCATATAATCTACAAATTTTACTCTTAGCATTTACCCCAAAGCACTAATCACATGTCCTTGGAAAGCCTTACATAACCATGCTGATTAAAGCTTTATAAATAATAGCCCCAAATTGGCAATGGCCCATTGTTCACCAATAGCAAAATGGTTATGCTTACCATATGTTCAGAGCAAAGAAATGTTTGTGAACTATAGATACATTGGGCCAGGGATTTAGCTCAGAGGTTCGGTGGCCTGCCTTGCAAGTGCAAGGACCTGAGTTCAATCCCCGGTACAAAAAAAAAAAAAGATACATGTGAGAATATGAGTGAATTAAAAAATTGTTTATAAATAGAAACCAGTGTTAAGATTTCATTAGTTCTGGTACCAGGAGTGACTCTAAAGAAACAGAATTGCAGAGATAAAACCATTTAATGCCTTGAGTGGTTCCTGGAGTTGCCCTCCAATTTGATAATGCTTAAAGCTGCCATAATCTCTCTTGATAATGGAGTGCTACTGATAGTCCTTGGTGTGAACTGTTTACTTTACAATGCAGATCCATTTGATTATCCTAATGCACCACTTGTGGGATGGAAGAAATTCAGTGACTGCATATATGATACTTTTGAATATTTTTGGCAAAGTGGGAAATCTAATGATATTGTCTGGGTTGTTTTAGCATCTCTGATCAGACGAGTGAAAGAAAATTATGAGCGTAAAGCATACACCTGGATCAGGCTGAGTTTTTCTAGATGGGCCCGTTAAGCAGGGATTCTGAATTTAATGTTGCAACCCCTGGAGGAAAAAAAAAAAAAAAGGTATCATAGGGCTACTTCAGTTGTTGAACTCAGTTTGTTCTAAATTCATATTTGAACACTGAAAAGTTCAAGAACTGAACTTATTTTTCCCATAAGAAATAATGGCAAATCATAATTGGTTCTGTGCCACGTCTTGGTGAGAGAGGTCCTCAGAGCTCTTAGTCACCCCTTTGTGTCTGTGACAAGAAACAATAAATGAATCACTCTCTGCCTTACAAGATTTTTCAAATCTGATTTTTGGTTCTGCTCTCCAGCAAAGGAGCACTGAACATTTTTTTTTTTAACTTTATTGTTCCAGTAGCGGAAAATTTGAGCTTGAACAGCTGTGAACTACAGAGGTGTTACTGTAGTTTATTTGACTAGTTAGCAGAAGCATGGGTTAAAAGGTAGTCCATCATGAATGAGTTAGAGATGCCTGATGTTCTGTGGTTTACTGTTAATGATGGGATTCAGAGGCTTAGGAAAATGGGAATACTGGAGTGGATTTGTGATGTTAAAATTAATCTGCCATGCTGGGATGATCCAGAAAATGTACCCTTCCATTAATATCTTGATAAACAGATTCACAAGTGCAACACTGACATACCTGAAGATCTTGTCTATATGCCAGATCTTACAGTGGGGATCATAGTTGCTCAATTTGGAAACATAAGGGCAATGAATTTAATTGGCTCTTGGAGTGGCAGGTGTCAAGTGACAGCACTTCATCAGCAAAGCCAAGGTGCACAGGTTTACTCTAATGGACAGCAGAACAATGACCAGAATGGTCTGACAAGTTTAGACCTATGGTTCTGGCTGATTCGTCACAATATTCCTCAAAGTAAAATAGTCCAGAAGCCTACAAATTTTACTAGATTTATATAATTGAAAAAATTTAAGGGCAAATGAACAGAAATTTACTTCAAATCACAGTAACAGAGAATTATGGCCTCTCAATCAGTTCCAGGATTTGGGCCAATTTTTAGACCCAAAACCCTTCTGTGAAGGGGAGACCAGGTCCCTTTGAAGAAGAACCCATGGCACCCCACCAAGAATTTGTGTGGTTCTTGTCCATTCCTCTCCAAAGAAACCTAAGACCTTTTGTTGGGAAAACTGTACATAGGGGTAGGGAAATAATCTGACATTTCAGAATCTGCTGGACACTCGTTCTGAACTAACGCTGATTCCAGGAAGTCCCTGTGGCCCCCCAGTAAGAGTAAGGGTCTGTGGAGGTCATGCCTGACTCACAGTGGGTGCAGTAGATTCTCAAATACATCCTTTTTGCATAATGAGATGGACACACTTAGTACTTGGCAGAATCCTCATACTGGTTCCTTAAGCTGTAGGGTGAGGGCTGCTACTATTGAAAAGCCTGAATGGAAGCCATTATAGCTGCTTTTGACTGGTAAAATATAAACCTAAAACAATACCACATCCCTGGAAAGCTTGCAGAAATTAGCACCGCTAATGCAACAGTGGAGGTCTATAACATCTCCATTTAATTCTCCTGTTTGGCTTGTGCACAAGACAGGTCTTGAAGAATGAAGGTGGATTTGGCAAATGCCTTCTTCTCCATGCCTATTCATGAAGCTCATTAGAAACACTTTGCTTTTTAGCTGGCAAGGCCAGAAAAACACCTTTACTGTCCTAAATAAGGGTCATACTAACTCGCCACCCCTGTGTCACAGTTTAGTTCACAGGGATCTTTATCAATCTGTCTTTACCTCTCATAAGGTATCACATTGGTCCATTATATTGATGATATTGTGCCGATTTGACCAAATGAACAGGAGGTAGCAAGTATTCTGGATTTGTTAGTAAAGCATTTGCAAGCCAGGGGATGAGAAATAGATCCAACTAAATTTCAAGGTCCTACCTCAGAGAAATTTCTAGGAATCCAGTGATGTGGGCCATGTAGAGATTACCTTACTCAGTTAAAGTCAAGTTGTTCCATATGGCTATACCTACAACCAAAAAGAAGCACAATGCCTTGTGGGCTTGTTTGGCTTTTGGAGTTACCACATTAGTCACTATGGAGTTTTACCCTGGGCCATTTACCAAGTGACTCAGAAAGCTGCAAGTTTGGAGCAGGCCCCCAAACAAGCAAAAGCTCTGCAATAGGTCCAGCCTGCTCTGCCACTGGGGACATACGATCCAGCAGATCTAATGCTACTCCAAGTGTCAGAGAGATGATGTTTGGAGTCTCTGGCAGGCCCCAATGGATAAATTGTAGCAGAGGTCTTTAGGATTTTGGAGTAATGCTCTGCTATCATCTCCAGACAACAATTCTCCCTTCACATAACAGCTCTTGACCTGCTACTGGGCCTTGTTGGAAACTAAATGATTAACCGTGGGGACACCAGGTTGCCACTTGACTTGAGTTACCTCTCATGAGCTAGGTATTGTCTGATCCACTGAGTCATAAAGCTAGACATGCACAGTAACAGTTCATTAAATGGAAATGGTATGTACATGCTTGAACCAGAGCAGGTCCAGAGTGTGCATAAATTACATGAAGTAGCCCAGAAGCCCATGGCTTCTACCCCTGCTACATTTGCCTCCTGTCTCCCAGCATGCGCTTACAGGTTCATGGGCTATGATTATGATTAATGATTAGTTGCCAGAGAATGAGAAGGCTAGAGCCTGATCTGTGGACGGTTGTGCATGTTATGCAGGCACCACCCACAAGTAGACAGCTTCAGCAGAACAGCCCTTTTCCAGAACATCCCCGAAGGAAACGTGAAGGGAAATCTTCACAGTGAGCAGAGCTTTAGGCAGTGCACCTCGTAGTACATTTTGCCTGG
The DNA here is from genome assembly GCF_012274545.1 of Fukomys damarensis. Lineage (NCBI taxonomy): Eukaryota > Metazoa > Chordata > Mammalia > Rodentia > Bathyergidae > Fukomys > Fukomys damarensis. The sequence continues at coordinate 18,533,771 of NW_022900926.1, read as the reverse complement.
AAGGAGAAATGGTTAGATGTGTGACCGTATACTGATTAATGGGCTGTGGACAATGGTCTGGCTGGATGGTAGGGCACTTGGAAAGAACATGACTGGAATATTGTTGACAAAGATATCTAGCAATGAGATATGTTGACAGACCTTTCCAAATGAGAGAGGGATGTAAAATTTTGTATCCCATGTAAGTGCTCACCAAAAACTGACCTCAGCAGAAGAGGACTCTAACAACCAAATGTATAGGATGACCCATTCTGTAGACAGCACTTAACCTTTTTCTTCAGCCACTTTCTGTTGTTGCCCATGGGGTCTTTAACAGAGGGATCATAGTGTTAGAGATTCAGGTGGCAATAGCTTTCAAAGATGGATCAAGGTTCTTAAAAAAGATGTATATGCTTTCAATCTTAATCAACTATATGGTAGTGTGTCCCCCCTAGCCAGGATTCATGGGTCCAGTAATCAAGAGGTGGAAATGGGAATGGTACATTTGAATATTTCTTCTAGGGATACACTAGCAACATTTTTGATTCCTGCCCCCCTGATTTTTTTCTCTACGAGCCTAGAAGTTAATTCCAGAGAGGAGAAGGCTTGCATCAGGTAGTACAACGTTTCCATTGAACTAGAAACTAAGTTTTACTCCTGGTCTTCATGTCTCAGAGAAAACAAGCTATAAATGGATTCATGATGTTGGCAGGGGTGACTGATCCATAATATCAAGGGGAAATAGGACTATCAACAAAAGAAGTAAAGAAAGAACATACTTGGAGTGCATGAGATCCTTTAGGGCATCTTCTAGTATTATCATGCCCTATTACTAAGGTCATTGGGAAACTACAACCCAATCCAGGCAGGATGACAAATGGTCCATAACCTACAGGAATGAAGGGAAAGAACTAGGGAAAGAACTAAGACTTGCTGAGGTGCTTGCTAAAGCCAAGAGAACACAAAATGGGTAATAAAAATCGTCCCAAATACCATTGTTGTGCTACCTGCTGCAAGCCGTCTCCTCTCTGGAATTAAGATTTCTAGGTAGCAGAGCAGATGATCTGTTACAATAATAAGGATTATAATTGTAATACTCTCCAAGTATGTTTCTTATTTAATATAATGTTGATAGATCAAATATTAGTTCTTAAGTATTATTAAAACTATGGTTTGTTCAAGTTATGAAATATTAGGGGTAAGCATCACCCAAAGTAAACTCACTTTCTGTACTGGGAAAGCGATGTGTGTCTCTGCTTGTACACAGGACAAATGTAGCATAATATGCATAATTATGAACTTGTCTTTGTATGTGGAGACTAAGTATAGTTTAAGGAAATGTGACTGGTTGTCAGGTTGGCAATGGGTAGAATCTAACATTTAACTGATTATGTCAACTTGAATAAGAAATGCCTGACTAAATTGAATCAGCTTAGTGATTCTCACTGACTCTCAGTGTGGCTAAAGGGATTTACTGAAAACAGAAGATCCTGGCTCGATCTGAACTAACAGGCTTGTTGCCTAAGCGGAATAAAGGGAACTGAAGAAGCGATACTTGCTTCTGTTTCTGAGCAGGAACCTCCAGTCTTCACCTTCACCTAGACCATCATCCCCTGTCTTCCATGCGCTCTTCAGCCTTTCAGAGCAGACTCTGCCACCTCTCGATATGGATTTGCTTGTGAGATTACAGTGAGCTCCAGTTCTCTGACTGGATTCTTTGGATCTATAGCCTGTGGACATCCCTTTGCCCTCTTCCATACCTGGCCTCATGGGTGGCCACTGCAGGCCTGTCTTGTCATCCTTATATATTTCTACAACTTGCATTATATCTTTCTCTAATCAGCACTGACTCATACCAAAAAGCCTTACATAATCATGTTTTATAAATAATAGTTCCAAACTGGCAATGACCAATTGTTCATTTACAGAAAAATAGACATTCTTACTCTGTGTTTGGAGCAAAGAAATCTGAACTACGGATCTGAGTAGACTGTAAGTGAAGTTTTTTAAAAGTTGATAAAAAGAAACCAGTGTAAAATTTTGTTAGTATGACATTACATTAAAAAAAGGGGTAAACTTGATCAATCTATGGTGATGGATATTAGAAGAGTAGTCATCTCTGTAGGTGGGAGAAGAGTAATTGGAAATGTCAAAGAACTATTGGGAAGATAGAAATCTCGATCTCCTGCATCCTTATTTGTCAAAATGCTGAATAACAAAATGGTTTAAAATCGACGCGATCAAATTTCCCAATTCTCTCAGACTGAAAAGAGTACCAATTCCTTTACCATGACTTTTCAGTGCACTGTTAATGTCCCCTTCTTCTAGTTAGCAGTACACATTGGTCTCATTGTGGTTCTGAGTTCACGACAGTCGCACAGGCGTCCTTTTGTCTCTGGATTTTTGCATGTGACATTCCTCCCTTCTAGTGCGTTCTGTAGCCAAACGCTGGCAGAACTCAAACCTCAAATGTCTTGGAGAGCTCAGAGCAGCCCCTGTCACATAACCTGATTTATTTTCTCCTTGGCTCATGTTTTTAACCTAATATTATAATATATATAT
>NW_022900926.1:18494648-18531053 GCF_012274545.1 Fukomys damarensis | reverse complement strand
CATTCGGGTATTACATGCCATCCTACTGAGATGTAAACTCTAGGAATACAAGGATCTTTTTCTAATGTAATTAAGGGCTAGAATTATCTTTGAACCTTAGTAGTTGCTCAGTAAATGTTTCTTGCCTGGCTGAAAGATTTGGTGAGCGGACAAATTTTATGAAATAGTGACTATCGAAGATGTTAAAGATGTAAAGTTGAATAACGGGTAAAATATATCAAGAAAGAGCTCAAAGATATAAATAAAATAGGCAAATAATTAAATTAGTAAAATCTAAAATACATGAATTAGGTTTCATGGTAATATGAAATTATAAGAGTGTGTTATATTTCACTAAAAGTCAGAGATAATAATGCTGTCTTCCATAATATATTAGATTTTCCATATAGTGGAATAAAAAGATAAGGACATAAAATTATAATTTATAATTTTTTTCAAGTTTGATTTTTGCCATCAAAAATGCTGATTTGTTTCCTAAATTTTTTAACATCATTAACTCTGCTTATCATTTCCTTTCAACAACCATTTCTACAAATGTCTTTCTGGAACCTCAAGCCTTTCATTTCAAATGGATCTGAGCCCACCTATTATTATGGTGAACTAAAAATAGCAGACCCATGGCCCAACTCTGGGGAGGCAGCGGATCTACCGCCCTGCACTCAGTAATAGTAGTTTATGACTGAAGTCAAAACAATGAATGTGAGGAATATGAATACTTTTCCATGAATAAGAGGAATGAGGCATTATTTTCCCTATGATTACTGGCTATCTGGTTACTATAAAGCTGTAACTCTTCACAGGCGTTATTGTTTTTAATCACCTGTGACAAGCTTTCTGAATAGTAAAACAAACAAACAAAAGCTAATAGAAGATGCTTTGCATGGTGACATTATTATTTCATTCCTAATTCAGCTGTGGCTGCAAACTATTTCATTGCTTGGAATTACAAATCTCACAAGACAAAATTATTTATTTCTGATAATTTTGTAATTAGAATTTTAAAATAGTCACATAAATTTATATTATTAGAACTACCTCTGTGTAAGCTTACCATTAGGTTTTGTTGGGAGAGTTATTTTATTGTTTCGTGTGAGGAGCCTCATTCATAAAATAACCAGTCAACTCATTGAAATGGAAATACTTCAGTGTAAATGACTGTCAAGAAGAATGTTTTTGAAAAGTGAGTAATTATTTTTAATATGAGGAATCAGGATTTCTTTAAAAATCAACCTGAAAAACTATATCAGGCAAAGGAGATGACCCTCTAATGAAATAGGTCATTTGATGAAATAGAAACAAGAAGTCTATAAAGCTATACAAACAGAAGCAACATCAAGAATGACACTTCAATTAAATGTACTCAACTAGTCGTTTTCTTTATAATTTGCATCCATGATATCTTTTATTTTCTCTTTTGCAATCATGTGAAAAGATGTGATTTGGCTTGTTTCCAGTAACTTGCTTCTTTATGTGGATTTTGTAGAGAGTATTTTTTAAAAATTTAATTTATAAATAATTACAAATTCACAGGAATTTCAATGAAATGCAGAGAGGATCTTAACCAGGTTTGTAGCGCTTTTCTCCCAACTGTTATATTTTATGTACTTATAGTACAATGTCAAAACCAGATATATGACATGGGTTACAATATATGCACGTGGTTGTGCTATTTTATTTGGTGTAGATCTGTGTAACCAGCACTACATTCTAGATCAAGAACAACTCTACTTCCCTAAACATCTCTCATTTGCTATTCTCTTACACATAAGCCCAAATCTCTGTCCCTAACCCGTAACAATCACTAATCTGTTTTCTATCTCTATAATTTTATTAATCTTACAAGATACATAAATGCAAATATACAGTACACGATTTGTGTTTTGTTGTATGCATCAATAGCTTGTTCTTTTTGTTTTTGTTTTTGTTATTTTGAGACAGGGTCTCACTATGTAGTTGAGACTGACCTGGAACTCAGTATGTAGCCCAGGCTGGTCTTGAACTCACAGCGATCCTCCTGCCTCAGCCTCCTGAATGTTGGGATTACAGGCATGCACCTCCATGCCCAGCTATCTTGTCCTTCTTTATTTAGGATTAGTGTTGTACAGCAGAGGTGTGTGTAGTTTTTTGTTTTTTGTTTTTTTTAATCATTCCTCTACTGAGAAACATTTTAGTTGTTCACAGGTTCATGCTGTAATGCAAAAAGCTGTATATCTCACATAGTATAAACCAGTGGGAGCGCTAAGAACAACCACACCAGGAGTAGTTTGCCAGCTTCTTAGTAAACTAAAGATGCATTTAACACATACCATGGAATTACACCCATGGGCATTCATCCCACAGAAAGAAAAATATTTTTCACTACAACCTATGTAGTAGGTTCTTCATGGTAACTATATTGGTAATAGCCATGAATCTTTTCTTTTTCTTCTGTTTCCTTTTTATCTCTAGGATGATAATCTTCTCACCATTTATATTTTTAATGTCTGTTCAATACTTTATTTTCACATGTATGTCAGTCCTCTACCTATATTCAAAGCCAACCGCAGGATCTGACAGTCCTTCACATACTTTCACATATTAACGATCAAGCACGTGTCTCTCTTCTCTGAAGTGATTTCTGTCCTCATCCCTACATAATTGATTTCTTCCTTCAAGGGTGAAGGGAGGGCAGGGACAAGGGGAAAAATTGAGAACCAAGACCTGTCATGTATAGAGGTACAAATTCCCAACAATGAATGTAACTGTACCGTATCCCTGAAATGTACCAATAAACTCAATTAAAAAAATAAGTAAGTCACCAAATTCAGTGAAAGGTCTAACTTGCTTCTGTTATAGATATATGAATTGGTCAGTATCTCATCTAAAAATAGGAACTACACTGGGCATGGCAGAACTTTTGAGTTTTGTAAAGTATCCTGAATGGGATTAAAAAAAAGAGAGAGAGAAGAAGAGGAGGAGAAGGAATGAGGGGAAGAGAGTGGATATAGGGTCACCAGTTCACTTTACATGCAAAGGTTAAAGCAGAGAGGACTGTCCTGCTGGCTCAGGTTTGGCTCTTTCTGATTGGTTCTTGTCAGTCTCCTGTTTAAAACATGGTTTATTTAACGATGTTGCTGGTTTCTTAAAGTTTCGGTTTTATTACTTATACTTAGCACTGGTGACTTCCGTTTGATACATTTTTGGGGGGAGACTAACACAAGAGCAGAATCCTATGAATTCTACAAATTTGACAGTAAGTATTATTTTCTCCATTTAGGAAGAAAATCTTGAAGCTAAAAATTTTTTACAGCAAAAATTCACAGCCTAGTTTAGAGTTAATGGAATGTACATCTTCTGATTAAGACAAATTCTTTCTACTCTAAGATCCTTCCTAAATCAATAGATTGCCCTCTAGTCTGTTTAGTATAAGCTGGTATTTAAATAGGTAGACTTGCTGCTAGTTTTAGGTTTATTCACACTTGGTTTCCACTTATGAAATAAATTTTCTCCAAAAAAAAAAAAAAGGATGGGGGAAGGGACACTCAAAAACACATAGGTGACTTCTCCATCATCAGACTCAGCTTTGGCTCCAGCAAAGCCGAACTACTCCTTAAGGACACTGCGTCTACAAAGGATTTCAGAGGTCTTCCTGTCTCCCACTTCTCTGTGGAACACACCTTGCGGGATTAAGCCACAAATATTTGCTTTCAATTGTCGCTTGTTTTTAATTATTAAAGCTCATTTTAAAAAATACAATTTAAATGCGACCTTCAATCTTCCTAATGTTGGGCCGGGGATTCAGCTCAGCAGTTTCGTGGCCTACCTTGCAAGCGCAAAGACCAGAGTTCAATCCCTGGTACCCCCCAAAAAAAACAAACAAACAAAACAAAAAAAAAACAAGCTTCCTAATGTCTACCAGCTTCTTCTTACAGATATGAGAAGATATTACAGATATACTTTAGAAATTTCAACCTTTTAAAATATGTATTTTCATTCCAAGCAATGGAAATATCCACTTGTCAAATTCTCTCCTATTTCCTTGGATTCTGCGTATTTTCTTACTTTTTCTCAAGACGGAGTTAGATAAGCCATGCCATGAAATTACCAAATAGTATCTCTACATAAATATTCAGCTGTTCGGTTTTGCCTTATCTTGGCTACATCTCTGAGGAATTTCTAATTGATTATTTTTATAAGCACAGATATTTTTGGTAATAAATAACATTTCAATTAAAATATTATTCAACCCGATTATCTCTTCCAAATCACATATCTGTATTGAATTCCCACCAACACGCTTGCATACTGAAATAATTTGTCTGATAACTTAGACCTTTTGCCTTCAGCATTACAGCTCCCCATAGATTACTGTCTAATTTCACAGATAGTTAAGCCACACATTCAATACTATACACCTTTAGCTAAACAGAACTCAGTGGTATGAAACAATTCAAACTATTAATTTTCTTATCATTTCTCTGAGCATGTGGATATAGTCAATATTTTCTTGTTTCTAAATTTGATTTGCTGACAGAAAACAGAACTATCTCCCTTTATAAAAATATTCTGCTCATTTCTGTCTATTGCTTCATGTATGTCCATATTTCAATCATATTCCAGGAATTTCATTTAACTTTCATTTTTTTGTCACATCATAGCACTGACATCAGCCTAATACACTCATGCTATCTTTGCCTTACTGCTGTGATTGGAGATGATCAGCTCTAGGGCCACAGGATTTTAAAACTGCATATATTTAGTCTGTTGGCATATTCCTGATAATGAAATCTATTGCTACGTTTCAAAAAATTACAATTATCAATGGAAACACAGGACTACAGTGGTGACTGATGGGAATCTCTCACTTGGTCTAAAGTAATGTAAATTACCTGATAGAACCGATATGAATGGGGAAATATCTGATGCAAGATTACTTTGTTTCCATATTTGAGCAAGAATAAATTTCATCACAAAAATATCACAATAATTTGTTCTAGAATTTATTTAAAAATTTTCAGTGAATGGCATTCATTGCTTTGTATCCATTTTTTTTTGTTCTGTTTTGTTTTCTTTTGTTTTCATTTTAATGGTTTTGGTCACTACCAAGAAAAATAACAATTGAAAAAAATGCATAGCATAGCATAAATAAAAAAGAAATAATTTCACTCAGTATTTCAGAAGATAGGCAGCAAAAATCACTCTAGTGATAGGTCAAAATAAGTTAGGTGAAAATTATACTTTTGAGAAGGCATTTGAGGTGAGGACTTGAGGAGACAAAACAGAATAAGAGAGGAGATGATAAATTTTGTTTGTGGAAATAGATGTATTTAGTCAACAGCATGAGTATTTGTAAGGGCTAGAAAGGTTTTAAAAGAAGGGCCCTTGAATGAAGACTTGAAAGTGAAAGAAAAGCAAGAATGAGCAGGAGGTTGAATAAATGAGATGGAAAGTCACAGCTCTAATTTAGAAGATAAGCCCCATGTTGTTTCTCTTGGAAAACAGCTGTTTCCCCTTTCGCTTTTATATCTGATTTATTTGCTAACATTCAATTTGTAGAGATGTGGTCCTCTAATATATTCTGTGTAATGAGTACCATTTTTGATGAGATTTAACATTTGTTTGCCTGACATTAAGATTTGTGTCCCTTTAAAGTCAATTTGAGTTTGTTGGACTTTAACCAATGAAAAAATTTGCCAGCACCAAACAAGCTTAATATATCAATTTCAACTTAATACTAACAATGGACAATCTGAGTTGAATACTGTTATAAAACATGGATCACATGGACTATTAAATATAGTTTATTCTTCCTCTTAGAGGTTTTATTTACTAAGCTCAAAAATGGATGTGCTGTGCTTACTGGTTGTAGACTGAAAGAGCTAACCCTAACCCTAACCCTAACCCTGATTTCCTTCTGATGACTGTTTAGTGTTCAAATTTATCACATTACTTTGCATATCAAAGTTAGGTGAATAGTCACATCTATACATTCACAGCCAAGTATGTACAAGGTTTATTCAAGCTGTACTTCTATCTCTACTTCCTTTCTCGGTCTTGGTCACAAGATTGCAATCTGTGTTCAACATTTTCAGTTTACATTATCCAAAGTGTTTAAAGAATGGGAAAGGTGGGAAAGTTCATATTATATTTTTATCATCTTCAGATATGTTCACAGATAAGATAACCCAGGACCAAGGAACTAATGAGCTACTTTGTGGCAATAAATTTTTATCAGATTAATTCTCATTGAATTCTTCCAGAACATGTAAAATAATTATCAAAATTGCTTAAATTCTAAATACATGTTCCTGCAGGGTATGTCAAAGAACCTATATAAATACAAATGATTTGGTTAGAGGGATGAATAGAATCGCATCATCAAAGGGACAGAGATCAAGAGATAAGGGCAAAGGAAAAGCAAATAAGTTTAGAATATCAGATAGTTTATGTACTTGGGAAAATAAAACAGTACATAAACTTGGATAATGTAGGTAGAACTGGGGTTATAGGTGAAATCTTGAAAACTTTCAACATGAAGTTTTATTCTTTATCCCCCTAAGGCATTTTATTGTGTGTTTGGGGTACACTGTAAGTATTGTAATCACTTTGAGGTGGATGCTGATGGAGAGATTCAGTACCCGATAAAGGAGGAATGCACAGTTATTTTTCAACCAGTGTTTCTATTCTGAAATTTTGGTTGACCTCTTTTCCTGCAATGAATGCTTACATAAATTTTATACAACCATTGTATTCGTAGTTAAATGGGTTGATAAAAAATAGTGTATGATTTGTTATCACAAAAAGAGCAGCAAAGCCGACTCTGTATGTAGGACAAGTGCACTGGCAGTGACATTGCCTCCAGTAGCAGTGACATCGTTTAGAAAGTGTAGTTAGCAGTGGCGGGGGGAGCTCCATAAAACTATTTAAAGCATCCATAGCTCCACATCCTTTGGCAATTGCATATTGTTGTACAAAAAGAGGAAACGGGGTGGCTGTAAAGGTTTTCTTGATTCTATTATCAGGATTGATGGTAGTTTGTATTGAGTGGTAGAGACCCTGGAAAAGATAAAACAGGAAATGAAAACAGCTTCAATTTCAACAAGGCAGACCTCTGGAAGTTAATATCAAATGATAAGTTTCCAATTTCATTAATAATTTTGTTTTCAAAGAAAGAAAGCACTTTAAAAGTTTGAAGAGAAGTAGATACATTTTCTCCACCTAATTTTGCTACTATAAGTAGTTAATTATTAGAGAGGAAATTCTGATTAATCTATAAGTATGTACAAAATGGATCTATGTGAAATTATGTTTCTGCAAAGCTATGCAGACACTTTAGAAATTATTTGAACCATTCAAAGCATTCGTCTCTTCCACTAAAGACATCAATACTAAACTACACAATTGAACATATGCCATACACACACACACACACACACACATAATACATATTTGCACTGTGAATGTTGTTCAAGTATAGCTAAGAGGAAAAAATGTACAAAATGGATCTATGTGAAATTATGTTTCTGCAAAGCTATGCAGACACTTTAGAAATTATTTGAACCATTCAAAGCATTCGTCTCTTCCACTAAAGACATCAATACTAAACTACACAATTGAACATATGCCATACACACACACACACACACACACATAATACATATTTGCACTGTGAATGTTGTTCAAGTATAGCTAAGGAGAAAATTGGACTAAATAAAAATATTTACATTAATCATGAACAAAAATCAAAGGAACAGCAGAACCTTCTATCTGATTCTCCTTTAACATTATCATATGGTTGAGAATGAATTTTTAATAAGGCCCAGAATGGATTTTATCAAATTCAAAAGTAAAAGGATATCTAAGGAGAGAAGGGGTGTGAGAGAAAATGCATGAACTTTAATAATAATAGAGAAAAAAAATACATTGGTATAGTCACAGTGTGTTCAAGGGGAGATGGTAATACTTAAACCATAGTGAGCAAATTAAGCTTTTGTCTGAGTTACTTTCAACTCTGCATTCACTAAGTTGCTGTTCTTGATACCAGAAGCTCAATTACAGTTAGCAAACAGAACATGTAGAAAGACTGACAAACGGTAACAGTAGTATTCAATCAAATGTGCAGCTGTCAGATAAGGAAAGAAATGCTTCTAAAATCAGATGTTTAAAAAAAAAAGATTCACAGAAGGAGATTACTGACCATGGCAACCACCACATAAATATTTTATTATATTTGTTTTCCAATTACATAAGATATTAATGAGCTGTGTAGGAACACTGAGTGTAAGTTATACTATTTTATGGTTACCTCCAGCAGTTGTCTCTGGCCTTGACTAACATATTATTCCACAACAAAATCATTCAAAGCATAACACATGCATGAACCTGCTGATTTAGAAAATGCCAATCAAAAGTATCATATTTGTAGTTTTTCTAATGGCTATGAAAGATATTGACCTAAACAATATAAGGAAAGGAACTTTTTCATACAATCAAAAGCCTTGTTTCAGAAAAGAATTAGCTATTTTAAAAGGATTTGAAAAAAAATGAAATGCTAACTGTACTTTTATAGCAATGTGACTTGCTAAATTATTTAAACGAACAAATAATATTAATAAAAACTTGTGACATTTTCACTTTTTTTGTTTTATCTAAAAAAGACAAGAAAAATGGTTTTAGAGCAAAAATAAAACACTATTTTTGGAAACAGATCAATAAAACTCCTGTTCAAAGCACATTTTATTCACTTGAATATCGCTAAATGACTTAGAAAAAATAAAACTATTTTTGGAAACAGATCAATAAAACTCCTGTTCAAAGCACATTTTATTCACTTGAATATCGCTAAATGACTTAGCTCAGTTTTAAAATAGCCACTGTCATGCTTAGATTTCTAATCTACTGCAAAACGTTCTCTAACTCATATTTTAAAAACTGAAGATTGAAGTTTCAGTGTGTCCTATTAGTGTACAGTGAGGAAATTTAAAAAACACTATACTCTAATGTATTATTTGCAGTCATATTTAGAAATTTGCCCTAAGAGTTTCCATAATTTAGGGAAGATAATATAAGTAAACAGAGAGTTAGAGCAAGTACCTGTGGTGTTTTATAGTACTCAATTTTTAGAATTTTTCAGAGTTTCTGAGGTTTAGGTAATGAAAGACATTTACAATTTTATTAGCCAATGATCTTTCTCTATCATTGCAACATTGGGTCAGTTGATTTGGGGGAAGCTAAGGAGTATTGAGCCTTATGGAGAAAGAAACAGATATCTTAAGGGTGTTAAATATTTTTGTACAAGTAGAATTAATATTTTAGGAGACAGACAGAAAGAGCACTTTGACTCCACTAAGCCAAAGTCAGATATCATGCCAGCAATATTATAAAATCTGTTTCTTTTAATATTAATTCCACTAGGTTAGAATTTTTTCCTGAATTTTAGAGGAAGGAACCATGGTTCAAATATATTAGGTAATTTGTTCAAGGTCCAGCAACAAAAACGTGTTAGAAGTCTTGTTCATTTAACCCTAGTTCATGCTGATTGCTATTTTTGGTATACTTTCCAGTACATGAGCCTATATCTCTGAACTTAAAACTTGTGGATAATAGGTGAATTTGAAACTGCATCATTTTTCATCGTTTAATGTTATCTTAAAAATGTCTCATCCAAAACTTCCACATAATTTATATAATTTTAATTGTTTTGGGTTTTTTTTCTTCGTAAAAATATAGGTATATCACAAAAGGCATTTCATTAAAAAAACAGAGATATAGAAAATTTAAAAATTACTTATTCTGCTCCTAAAAGAAAAGTCATATCCAAATAAACAGAAAAAGGGAAATAGCAAAACATTACAGCACATGTCAGAAAATCATAAACAAGATTAACAACAATAGTGTTTTTAAAAATTAAATCAAAATATAATATTTATATATAATTATGTCATACAAAAAATACAACATCCTAAGCAATTATGTATGTAATTGTACATATATATATATAAGCAATTATATACATACAACATATGTATTTTATATAGATTATAGATGTATATGTAAAATTAAGAGCTGTATATATAAAATCTTAACATTTTAGAAGAAAATATAGAAGGGAATGTAGTAATCTTTGATAAACAAATATTTTTTCAATTGGACATAGAATGTCATAAAAATTGACAAATTCAACTTTCTAAATTCTAAAACATTTCCTTTTCTAAAGATTTATCAAAAAAACAAACTGCTAAATTGAAAGAGTATTACTTGAAATGCCTATTGGAGAAGGGACTTGTACCCAGAATCTGTAACTTTTATGAAAATAAAAAATTCCAACAAGATCCCAATGATGAATGTAACTACACTGTATACTTAAAATGTACCAATAAACTCAATGAGGAAAACAACAACAACAACAACAACAAAACCTCAGTTTCAAAATGGGCCAGCAATTTGAAGTTCACAAAGAAGTTATGAAAATAACTCATGAGTGCATAAAAATATTCATCATATTGTTAATTGTTAGGGAAATACAAGTTCCAAACATTGTTATAGGCTGGTAGGTACACTCTAAAATTACTGAAGCTAAAAAGACAGACGATAATTAGTTTTTGCTACAAATTGAAACTAGCTATACCTCATATGCTGTCTGAGAATGTCAAATGGGACAAATACTTGGGAAAATATTTTAGAAACTTTTTATAATGTTCACATAATTGTATGCTCATGATGTGATAGCAGCCTCATTCCCAAATATTCCTTAAAGAGAAAAAACTAAATACAGACTAGTACACACAAATATTCATGATTAATGAATAAAAAAAATCAAACACATAAATGTGCATTAACTCATGAAAATGATGCTACATATAAATTGTTCTGCATGAAATACTTCTAGCACCAGAGAGAATGACATATTTATAGTTGTGATATGAATCACTACATGGCAGTAAATTAAAGTAAGTATATGCTAAAGATTACAAATTCTATCTTAACATTTAAATACAAAGGCCTAACAATCAGAAAACTATGATTATAGAATGTAGACCTAAGAGGTACTAATATCCAGAGGACCGGTGACTGACTCAGAAAGGGTGTGGGCTTAGTTTGGGGAGTGTTGGGAACATTTTATACTGTAAGTTTGATGGGGTTTATATAGGTATATACAATTACCACAACTCGTCAAATTTTGCTCATCAAAATTCAAAATTTTGGTGGATTTTATGTATATTTTATTTCAGCAAAATTCACTTGTAAAAGTATATTATTCATGGCTATAAACTAGTTCTCAAACTCAGATATCCTGACCCTCATTATATTATGAAATATTTTTGTGAAAGTTAGTGCCACTTTTACATAGCAAGGATTTCATTGACAATGAACTCTTCTGGTTAAAAGGAAAAGTTAATTCTAAGAGCACCGTATTTTTCCTGTGATTTTTCATTCTGATTAATATTGTACTATAATTGTTGAGGTGAGTGGTTAGCGTGTGGATTTGATATAATTTACGAGAACAGGACTCATCTAGGCTGAATTTAATATCCCAATCAAATTTAAATGTTAATATCCTAACCCCTAGTACTTTAGAATGTAACCTAATTTGGACATAGGTAGGCACAACTAGTTAAAAAGAGACCGTGATGAAGTAGAATAGATCTGTAATTTAGTACAGTGATCTTATATTAAAGGGAAATTTGCAGACAGAGTTGCATACAGAGAAAGTACAGTGTGAAGATAAAAACAGAAATTTAGGTGTTTCAGGAGCCACAGAATGCCCCAGACTGCTAGTAAGTAACAGAAGAAAGGCATTGTATAGATTCTCCCTCACACATCTCAAAAGTAATTCAGGTAACTTGCTTTTGATCCTTTGACCTCTAGAATTGAGGAAAACTAATATTCCATGTATACACCACCACATTTGCAACACGTTGTTGTGCCAGCCCTAAAAAGAACCAACAGGGACTCACAGTTCAGGAAGCTGTGCAGTGCGCTGTCTTCTCTGGCACAAGAAAGCTCCCAGCAGGCATCAATGGCTCAGGCCCAGGGCATAGATGCAAAGCTTGGTGAGGCCTCCCTGCTCTCCCATAATTAACCTATTTATAATTGAAAGTAAACATGCTTTAGACTATGTCTCAAATAAAATATTGCACCCATAAAAATCATATTTCTTCTGAATTGTATATCCTTTGTTAGAATACATTTGCTTCCAAGGATGGAAATTATTTTATTCCCTCATCTTTAATATTAATATGTCTGCAGAAAAATAATCAACCTGGATGTCATTTGGCATGATTTCCCTATAGTATCAATATCACAAGTTTCAATTTACTTAGTAAAATTTTTGTGATGAGTCTGCAAGTGCATGGTTCATATAGTTTCATGAATATTCGGATTACTCGAATAGCTCCATATGCTATTATGCATTTGTCTAATTTGCATCTTTGGAATATAGCTCCAAGATACAACACTTCAATAGAAGTTTATTATAATTGTTATCGCTTACTTTTAACTATATAGTTAGATGCTTAGTTACTTTAATTTGCTCGTTTGGTTAAGCAATTTTACATACAAATGTGATTCTCTTTATATACACAGGATTTGTTCATTTGTATCAATGTATGAAAGAGTTTTAATTTAGGTTTTGAAGATCTCCGCGTCCATCTTTTTAACTTAGAAGTTCAGTTGGGTGAGATGTGTGTTCAGAAATCATCCCAGGTTTGGGAGAGTGGAGAAAAGTAAAGGACTGCTGGTGATAAAAGTGGCTAATGAGATTTCTGTAAGCTTAAGAGGTGCAGTGGATTTAATAGTCCAGGAAGTTACCACAGTGGAGAGACACAGTTCCAGCCACTCAGGTCTGAGGATCCCAGAAGCGTGAAAGCAATCTGACCTTTTGTTTGGGGCTTGTACATTTAATGAATGTGTATAATCTCAATTTGCTGACTTTGTAAAATGAATTTCTTAAAAATGATTTGATTGAACTGATATGCTAAACCCACAAGAAAAAATGTTGGATTTTAACAATACCAAAATTCCAAAAACATGGAAAAGTGCTTAAAGATATTCTTGTTTTATAAAAACAAGAAAATAATATTGCTTCCACTCAGCTCAATTGAATTAAAAATATGTACAGGTACCATCTCATAATTCTATCCAAAATCATTTTTGCTGCTGTTAGCCTTTGGAATGATGAATCACTTTTGTTACCAGATAACATAGTGTGTGAGTTTGAGATAAAAATAAAATCTGTAGTTCGACCACTTTTAAACGTAGGTTTTGCTAATGCCAAAGAACTAGCTTAGGGACAGAATGAATAAAATACTAGACAGGGATTGAAAAGTTAAAAAGTTGCTGATCTTACAAGACTTGAATTAAAATTTTTGATGCTATTGCATAAATACCCAGACAGGCTATAACAAAGATGTTTAAATTTCCATGGTCTTAGGCTGAGATTAAAATTGTCCAATTTATTACTGTACTATATATTTCAATTTCAACCTTCATCAATATTCCTTGTCTCCTTGTTATATCAGAGTAGTGTCTTTCTTTGATCTATACCAATAATAAATTTTTAAGACTTTTTATTCATCTCTTTTCTGTGCTATAGCAAAATATCAGAGGCAGATTCTTTACAAACGAAGGGGTAAATTAGTTTTGAAGGCTGAATATCCAAGACTAGGCAATTCCATGTACTGAGCCTGCAGTGAGGGTTTCATGTCAGCATCTCAATGACAAAAAATGCCTGAGAAAGAAATAAAAAAATCAAGAAAGAAATCCAGAGAGATTCAGGGAACAGGCTCAACCTTTTTATAACAATTAACTCTGCCAGGAACTAACTCTGGCCTCCTGAGAAATGCCTCAGTTCCTTCTGAGGACAGCAGCCCCAAGCACCTTATCATCTTCTACCAGCCCAAACTCTTATCTCTTCTCAGCTTTGTCATTCTGTGGCCCAAGCTTTGGACACATGAAACTTTTGGGGTCACACTCAAGCCATACATAACCACAGCATTCCTACTTTCCAGGTGAAATTTGAAGGGTTCCACACGTTAGACACCGCTTCGTACCCAGTCGGTAAAACTCACCAGCAACATTCTACAGTGATTCTTTTCCTTTTTTGTCTATTCCTTCTCACTGCTGAGCATATAGTAAGCATGGTGCAAAAATGTAGATAAAGAAATGGGGGCCGGGGATTTAGCTCAGTGGTTCCACCGGCTCCCTCGCTAGCACAAGGACCCCCCAAAATAAAAAATAAGTAAATAAATAAATAAATACAAGATAAAGAAATGGGTTCATTATAATTGTGCAGGTTGATTTATTCTTAGAAATTGAACTCATTCATATAAACCATTTCCATGTCTAGAAGAAGAATATTACCAGCACGCTCAGAAACATCCTTACACCCCTATCAGGTTAAGACACAACCTTCAAGAAAACCAATTTCCTGCCGTCTTATAGGATTGTTTTTGTACCTTTTATAAATTTAATCAACAAGATATATTCTTTTGGTCTAGATTCTTTTTCATTGTGCTTGCAAAAAATTACATAGTGTAGTAGTACATACTGTGTAGTTTTAAACTGATCATTCATTCTAATGAATAATATACCGTATTTTCATTTTTTATTCTACCATTCCTGGGTTTTTAACTTTTAGTTGGGGACTATCACACTCACTGTGCACATAAAATATACTGGTTTGTACCCTTGCCTTTGATTATGTTATTCTAAGGTCACTCGGTTCTAAGACAAGGGTAAATGATAAATTATTCATTTTGCATTTTTCAATATCTATTGCACTTTTAAATAAGTCCTATCGATATTAGGGAACTATATTTTAAAAATATAACGACAAAGAATATGAGTTACTTCCTCAAAAAGTCATTTTTATTCATCTCAAATGTTTAATTATTTTTATTAAAGCCTCATCTTGCCTTGTACAGCACAGAAGATATTATTTTTGATTTTTTAAAATAAGTTACTATGGTCTGAATGTTTCTGCTTCACATGCTGATATAATCCCCTAAAATGACAGCATTAAGTAGTGGATATTTACAGGAGGTGCTTAAATTATAGCAGTGGAGTATTCTTACTGGCATTAGTGGCTTTGGAATGGAGACTACGGAGAACTAGTTAGGACGTTCTCCTGTAGAAAGAGACAATGAGAAGTTGGCACTGTGTGACAGGTAAGCTTATCAACTTGATGGACTTGGGAGCCACGTAAGACATTAATAACATGCATTTCTGCATGTATCTGGGTGGCATGACCTTGGGTACTACGTCTCATCCTTGGGCCTTTGCTGTCACTGTTCCCCTGATTTGTTTCAACCACCACCATGAGCTAAGCATTTTGCTCTACCATATATCTCACCATAACGGTCCAGCTTTGAAACCAACTGAGCCTGGGCTGACATCTCTGGGACCCCATGAGCCAAGTAACCCCTTCTGCTGTTAAACTGAGCAGGCCTCATATTGGGTCCCAGAAATGGGAAAACAGAAATACAAACTGTCTGTGAGGAACAGGTTTTCACCAGTCACTAAATCTGTCAGTAACTTGGTTTTAGATTTCCTAGTCTCTAGAGAAGTGAAAATAAATGCTATTTATAAGTAATCCACATTATGATATTTTTATTACAGCAGATTAAGTAATGTAAGACATCAGCACATCAAGATTAATGTGTGTTCCCAGTTGACTATATCCAGAAATTAAACAAACGAACATAACACTATTGATTGGGTTGTGTGGCTGGGGAAAAATGCATGATATCCACAAACGGAGGCAAGGTTTATTTTAGCTCACAGTTCTCAAGGTTTCAGTTCATGGCTAGCTGGCTGCAAGGAAGACACTACATGGGACAAGGGCATGGTATAGCAGAGCAGCTCTTTTGGTTCTGGAAACAGTACAGGGTAAGAGTCCAGAGAGGAGAGTGAGGGACTGGATATAATCCCCAAGGCCATGTGCTCATGACCCACCCAAACACACCCAGAAGTGGGCTTTACGAATCCTCAAATAAGTTGGCAATCAAGGTTAACTATTACATGGCCTATCACAAGCTACACATTACTTCTTCCGAAAAATCTAAGTGTCACTAATATGAAAAAGTATCCCCACATGTAGGTATATACAGGCATATATATAGGTATATGTGCGTGTGCTTAGTTTTTAATAGATGCTCATGTTTGGAAAATATCAAATTCACCGAAATTCAGATCACACAAATAGTAGCATACAACTTTTCTTTCCCATGTAGACTATTAATCCCTTAGGTAAGTGATAAAATTGTTACAGATGATGAATTTATATTAATGCATCATTATCAAAAGTTCATTGTTTATGTATTTTTTCTTCTTGATGTATATTCTATGGGTTTGAGCAATTTTATGACATTTATCTACCATTATGATACTATAGAAAATGGCTGCATTACCTTACATTCCTTTATATCCTTCAAATTCCTTCCTCCCTTTTTCTTAATCTTGTAACGCTGAGCTTTTACTGTCTCTGTATTGATACTTTTCTCCAATACACAGCCTGTAGCTTTTCAGATTGACTTGTTTCACTTAGTAATATGCATTTAATGATCTTCCATATCTTTTCACAGTTTGATAATGTGTTTCTTTATAGCACTGAATAATATCCTACAGTCCATAGAAATCACAGTTTACTTCTCAATTCACCTGCTGAAGCTTCTCTTGTTTGCCTCTACATTTAGGCAGTTATGAATAAAGTTGACATAAGAGTCTTCGAACAGGTTAACTATAAATATAATGTTTTGTGTCTCTTGGTTAAATATCAAGAAGCATGGTTGTTGACTTATATTATAAGAGTAAAAGTCTGGTTTCATAAGAATCTCAAAGTGGCTGTATTATTTCATAGTCCCACAATGAATGTCCTCTGTGCTACTTCATTTCCTCAGCAGCAGTTGTATTGTCAGTGTTCAGTAATTGTGTAGTATTATTTTTGTTGTTGTTATCTTTTATTTGGACTGTTGAACCTATAGATCAAGTTGGGGAAAACTGATTTCTTGATAATGTTGATCCCACTATACATGAATATGGAATTTCTCACTCTTATTAGCTGTACCAGATAACTAGATAAAGAAACTCCTGAGGAAGTGATGGAATCATTTGGAGACTGTACTGTTCAGTGGATTGGCCATGATTATTTCTAGTTGAATGTGCTGTTAGAAGGCAGGGCCCAGTAGGAGCAGCTGCATCACCCGAGGCTTGCTTTTGGAGGATGAAACTTTCTGTCTGGTGCACTTTCCCTGTGTTCTCTTTCTTGGTCACCATGAAGTCAGCAGCTTCACTCCTCCTATGTCTCTCTGCCGCAATGTTTCTGCCCTGGAGCCAGCCAGTTGTGCAAAATCAGGGACCGAAATATGTCTCCCCGCCTTTCAGTTACAGATGGCAGGTATTGCATGGGATAATTAAATAAAATAAAACAAGTTCTTTTTAGTGTTCAAGCCCTCTTACTTATGCAAATATGTCAATAAACCACTCGTGAGTACATCATGTTATTCTCCCATCGACAAAACACCTATATCATCAACTTGGATCGCTAAAACCATGTACCATGGAAGAAGAAGTTACTCTATTTTCATATACCTTAATAAGAATAAAGCGTTTTCGGATGTTTCAGATGGGTCAAAAATATGCGGACATGTTTTCACATCTTTTGGAACAATTTTCCCGGACTGCTTCTCTAGGTCTAACTAATAAAGCATTAAAATTTGTATAAAAATCACACTGTGCTTTTAAAACACAACAGGTATTATAAGAGGGTTTTTTCACCCATGACTATCACCTCTCTTCACTTTCTCTTTTTTAGAAAAAAAAAAGAAAAGAAGTGGAATGAAAATAAAATTGATATAATAGGCTTTGCCTTGGTTTTTGTTCTTTATTTTCCTCTTTTAATTTTGACAAATCTTTCAAAACTTTCAACTCTAATTTCCTAATAAGAAAGAGACGCTCATGGTTGATTTTTCTAAGATAATCCAATTCTAAAATTATATGATATAATATTTATATTCATAAATTATCTAGTTTCTTTTATATTTTTATATATACTTTCCTGAGTATGTAATCCTTATAGGATTTTTCCACATAATATTTATGAAATGAAACCCAACACTTCATAACAGTAGAGTCGTAAAGCATGCTCCTTCGTAGATTTGCATGGGAGAAAAGAAGCAGCAACTGTTATTGAATAGAACATTTAATAGAAATAAAAGTAACAACTGTAGATTTGTCTTTTCTTTCAAATGTTGCTTTTCTTTAGAAAAATCTCATTTTATGCATGAAAAGCTTGACTCTAATTTTAAGCAACAATGGTATCATAGTTTTATCCACCCAAGATTTTATATTTCCCCCATATTTCCTCACCTGCTAAAGTAATCAACATACATTTTCTCTACTTTCCAATCAATTGATTAAAATATTGAGCAGAATTTGACCTATATTAGGTAGCATTACTTTATTAGGATCTTGCAATGTGATTTTGTATAATCATTCATTCAGTAATACATTGTCTTTTCCACAGTTTTCTATCTACATTTGCAACTTATCTGAAATTTGTAGTGAGGCTATAAAAGTCCTTTTAATAAATTTTGTACTGATATGTAAATCCATATTTGTGAATAATAAAATATGTTCTCTGTTGCTGTCTTGTTATTTCTCCATAATCCTAATAGGTTAAAAAGTTCCATAATGTTTGAGATTAGTTGCAGTAGCAAACATGACATTCCACATAGTAAATATACAACAGGGACCAAAGAGCTGCCTGGAGAGTAAGTAAGATGAAACTGGTACTTTCCAACATATACAGGTTTTAAATAGGTTTCACTATTGTAAAGGAGGAACAATTGCATAAAAGACATGTGTAGGGCTCATAGCAGCCCTGGGAGGTGGAGAGGAAGCAAATGTTCCAGGCAAGAAATTTCTAGTTATGTAGTTGGGGGAAATTTTAGAGAGGGTGTGGGGTCAAAGTTATCCTCAGGGTAAAGTGTGGGATTCTCTGTTCTACAGTAAAGAATCTATAAATGTCCCAAATAAAATTCTGGGAAAAGCTGGTCTGACCGTATCTGAGAAACAGGAGCTCCTCTATAATTTGCCAAACTCATTTTTTTTTTCTCTCTAGGGACAGACTTTATTAGCTTTACTTCTAGATACATAAGGGTTACAGAAGCATATCCCTGAAGTTTTCCTATTCTCACCTCTGCACCGAACATGATAAATTAGCCATCTGTGTCTTCATTGTACCACATTGTACAAGATGTTTAAATTTCTTTAGAAAAATTGCAGAGTGGTTTTCAAAGTTTAGACAATTTGACTTCCTTCTAGGTTTCTATGCATAAATGTATGGCATATTAAATTAAAATAGGCAAGCATGGTTTCTGCGATGTTCCTCAATTATTTTATGTTGTCCCAATTTAAACTAAAGCTGAAAATACTTGACATATTTTATGCAAAGTATATAATAAAATTATTTTTCAAAAATTAGGTATCTCAGCTGGCAGAATTGATTAGTACATATAAATATTTTCATAGACACTGCTAGCAAACATACTTAAGATACTTTCAACAGATGCCATTTGTGATAATGAGTGAATAAGAGACTTTTCTATTTATAAACAAATGCCTAAAGTAATGTATACCTTTGTTTGGTAAAGCGATCAGTATCCTTTCACTAACTGTAGTGATATTTCAATAAAAACAGTCTGGTTGTGTGAATAGATAGTTTTGGCCGTGATGTGAGAAAATCAACATGTTCTACATTTAAAATGAAAATATTCTTTGTTGGTGAAAAAGTAGAATGCTTTGACAGGAAGAAAACTTTGGGGAAAAAACATTTTTTTTGTCTTCTTTACAAAATTGTTATTCTGTTTGTAAACTCTAAATTCTTACAGGTAGTTACTGACCAAGAATATTCAGTGTACCCTAAGGTAGAGAAAGAAGTAAATTTATAGAACACAAAATCTGGAAGATTTCCATGGTGTTATTTCTAGCATGCCTGTAGTACTTCTGTTATCATCACTTCCATATGCTCAATGGTTCCACTGGCCACCCTCCCTCCACCACCGAGCCAGTGTCCACACTGACAGCTGACAGATCCGTGGGCCAAGTGCCAAAGGTGGTGCACAGTCACATCTGAAGACCCTAGACCTTTGTCAGACAGTATAAGAGAGAGGCAGGGATGTAGTATGATGTGAATCCCTTGAGATTATCAGAATTACGGCCCCAAATATTGCTCTGAGCTGTTAAGTGAGGTTATGAATGAAAAATTCTGGACCTATGCATAATTCTTAGGAAGTAGATTAGAAAAAAAAACTGATGCAGGGGCAACTGACACTGTCATTTGCAACTAGAAGAATATTTATTAATACAAGGAATTGCAAATATTGCCAATAGGCAAAAAAGCAAGACCTAACATGTTTGATTGCAAGTTGTCAATAGTATGCATGGCTCATTTAAAAATCATACCTTGAATGGGATAATGAATAGCGTGAAATAGGAAGAAAAGGGCTAAAGGTGTAGGGAAAGTGGGAAGGGTAGGGGAAAAGGAATAGGGAAAAGAAAAAAAATATGAGAAAATGAAAAAATGGAAATAAAGTGCTTGTAAATGGGCAGGGGATGGGGGTCAGGGGAGGGCAGGGACAAGGGGAAAAAATGAGAACCGAGACCTGTCATGCAAAGGTACAGGATCCCGGTAGTGAATGTAACTGAATTGTATACTGAAATTGTACCAATAAACTCAATAAAAAGAAAAAAAAGTAAATAAAATAAAATAAAAATCATACCTTGGTCTTTTAGGTTTAATCCTTCACACTTTCTCTAGCTTGATCAAATAAATTGTTTTGGATGACAGAATGGAAGTACTGATGATAAATTTTCCAAGATACCAAAAGTATTGCTAAAGTACATTTTTAAGATTTTATTATTTTCCAGAATTTTAAACTCAGCATCTTTAGCACTCATCACTCAATACTGACATATACCAGAGTATTTCATCCTCCAGAGTCTGCTTTTGATACACTTGATGGATAGAAAAGCTGAAGAAAAACATGGTCTGAATCAACATTAAAATTTCTCAGACATTATTGATAAAATTATATTTCTAAAATCATAGAATAATGCAAATTATGACTCGGCTGAATGATATTTATTTAGAATTGGAAATATTTTAAGCTAGTATAATCATTTGTTCAGCATTAATTTTCTAATATTCATTAACCACCTATTATGCATCAAGCATAGTCCTGAGTGCAATGTTTTGAGTTGTGAACAAAACAATTAAAAAAGTTCTTCTGTTTTCTAACTTACATTTGAACATAATTCAAATTTGTAGACATTAAACCACTTTACTATTTTTTAATAGTGACATAGGGTTTAAAGAAATCCGAAAGATGGTGTAGAGCTGGAAATTTGATTTCTTTCACCAGTACTGTTTGAGTTTCAATGGATGTCACTGTAGATTTGAACATAATTTAAAGGTTTCGATCTGCTCTTATTTAAAAATTACAAATAAAATAGAATTATTTTCAATATACTTGTGGAAAACCTATGTAACAAACAAATTTAATGATACTAACGTTTGGAAGTAAAATGTTTTAGGTTTAGATGAGATACATATGTACAATTACACATCTTAACTATTTGGAAGAAAACACATTTTAGTAAAATAAGAAATGTAGAAAATTGAAAAATATTTGCGAATAGATACTTTTTTTAACCTCATTTTTTTTCTCTCATTGAGTTTATTGGTACACTTTAGGGATACAGTATAGTTACATTCATCATTGGGATCGTGTGCCTTTACATGACAGGTCTTGGTTCTCATTTTTTCCCCTTGTCTATGCCCTCCCTTTACCCCCTCCTCCCTTCCCTATTTACAAATACTTTATTTCCACTTTTTCATTTTCTCATATTTTTTTCTTTTCCCTTATTGCCTTTCCCCTACCCTTCCCACTTTTATTACACCATTATTTAGAAAGATACTTTCAAAATATTTATAAATAAAATTGTCTTCTCTTTTGAAACATTCCGAGCTGATATTATTCTTAATATTTAGGCTTACCTTAGAATTATTTATACTTTTTATTATGTTTAAATAATATGGAATTATGAAGGAAAAATGAGACTATACCATTATTCAACATAATTTTATTTGACATTATTCTATGCAGTTTTGCATATATGATTTTTCTAAACAACTCGGGGGTACTCTTGCATTCCTCATTTTTCATATTAGAAAATAAATTTAAACCTATACAATTAAGTAGTTTGAACAAAGACATCTTAGTCCATTCCTATTTCAACAACAAAGTACTACAGACGGGGTAATTTTTAAATGAAAGGAATGTGTAATTCACAGCTCTGTGAGTTGAGAAGTCCAAGATTATGATGCTGAGAAAGTCATTGTTTGATGAAAGCTCATTTTCTCCTTTCAACAGGGAGCATTATTGTTGCTGCCAGTGATGGCAGAGAGTAGAACAGAAAGGACTAGGGTGCTTCTTGTACCTTCTTCATGAAAGCACTAATCCTATTTTTGAGAGCTTCTGTCCAGAGATTTGATCATCTTCTAAGGGTTCCATCTCTTACTGTTAACACGTTGCTTGAGTTTCAACACATAATTTTGAGGGATCATGGCATAGTTGTGCAAGTAACAAAATTTTATTTTTTTTCTTTTTGCTGTTTACTTTTATCAGAATACTTTGGTTATATAAATATAATGTTCTATGCCATACATTCCTTTAGAAAATTTTAAACATTGAAGTTTTATAAAATTCATTAATAAAGGAGGGAATACGTGGTTTGGATATTGTACACTTGAAGATAATATTAAAATAGTTGCTTTTCAGTAGTTTTATTCTTCCTTGACAACAACAGAAGCTACCTGTATATAAGCTAGTTACTGTACTTTCATTTCTATGTTTCAATATACTCAGTGTTACACATCTTCAAAGAAACTATGAGTGATTAAAGCACAATTAAATGGAAGAGAAAGAGTCTTAGTACTGTAGTTACATTTTTTTGGATTGTCAAAGCATACAACACCCTTTACAACTTTCTGTGTATGAAATATGATTACACACACATTTTTTTGTTACTTCCCAAATTTAACTGAGAAGCACACTATGTAGAATAGTACTGCTCTTCTTTGTTCTAACAGAAGCATCCACACTGTGCTTCCACAGATTTTGTTTTAGTTGCTCTTGAACAAAGTTCACAAATTGATAAATAATTGGTGCTCTTTAGGAGCATATTTAATTGAATCAATTTGCCAAATTAGTTCAGTTGCATCACTTGATACACTAGTTTCTACCAGGATGTTCTACTTTGGTAATAAATACTCATACTGTGGAGCAACAATTTTTGTTTTGGGATTATACGTCAAGAGATTGGTGTTGACATGAAATAAAGCTTCAGTATATTTTTTAGACATTTAATGTGGCCTATGACAACTGTTCAGTTGTGTGATAAAAATAAATACTAAATGATACAGTATTAATTTATAAATATGGTTGTATCTCATCTCTGAAAGTGAAAGTAATATAGCCCTACTTCTATAGTAACATTCCATTTGAGTGGTGGAGAAAGTAGAACAGAGACCTGAAAGAAGATAATTTTCCAGACTCTGCCAAAAAAATAATGAAATAATAGGAATTAAATTTATCCTTCAATAATAGAGAATTAAATATTAAATTAATTTAAATATATAAAACAACCATTGTTGATGCATTGGATATCAGAAAACCAAGATTAAGTGAACTTGAGGGAAGAAAAACAAGAGCTTTAAACTCCACTAGTAGAGAAGATTTCCAGGCTCTGGAGCCACTAGAAGAGTTAATACCAAGGCTCTGAAGTCCTCTGAGTCATACAGAGAGAGAGAAGGGTGCTAGAGAGACTATGGAAGCAATGATTAATAAAGGGCCAGAAAACAAAAAGCATTCAGAATCCATGATGGGAGTCTCACATTAATGTTCAACTGAGCATTGGTCAGTGCAGGAACTCACACAAGGACATTCTGAGGAAAGAATTACCCAAAAGAATTTAGAGGGAGCAAATCCTCAGAGCTCATGCAAATTCTGTCTGAGATTTAAAAAATTAACTGATAAAATTATGAACAAGCTACACACTGAAAAATGGAGCAATGAACTTAAAAAATTGGTATCTAAATTATCCAAAATAAAATACAAGAAAAAATGATGGTAAAAACATTAATCCTTCATGGCAAGTAGAGAAAAGAAATATTGGAAGAAATAATAGAAAAAAAATTCTGAATTTGACGAAAATTATCATTAACCCTTCTCTGTCTAATATTTACCAATCAGAACGATTAAAGAAAAATATACAAAGGCATAAGATAGTAACTGTAAGAAACTCTTTTTAAATAATTAGCATGAGTCATGTAAAGAGGCAAAGATAAATTATGTACACAAAGATACAGTAGTAAATTTCTCATCAGAGACAAAGTTAGGGATTAGTTAAGCAATATTTATAGAGTACATAAAGAAAAATTAATGTCATTCTGGAATTCTTCACCCAGTGATTTTATCTTTCAAAATAAAAATGAAATAATAAGCACTAGTTAACCAGAAAGTCTGAAGGAATATGGGACTATTAGGAGTATATGACCAGAAATGTTAAAGGAAGAACTTCAAACATAAGGAAAAAGATTTGAATTTATATACAAGAAAAAAGAACAACTATACCAGATAGTAACTGAATGGATTAATACATCCTTTCCTGCTTATTTTTATATACCTTTAAGAGACAATTGTCTGCTTAACAAAAACAAAACCAATGTAGAATGCTCTTTATTTCATATGCTAACGCAAACACAAAATGGTACCACACTATTTTGAGAAAGAATATCATTAAAGGAAGAATGTGCTAAGTTACAAATCGATGCTATGTATAAGTAACCATCACACATAAAATACATCCACAACATACATCCATAGGTTAGAAACACATTAGAAATAGAACCACAATAATAATCCAAAAAAGAAAAAAAAGATAGGATGAAATAGGAAAAAAAACACAGCAAATACAGATTGATCAAATGGAAAACAAATTTCAAGGTAGCTGACTCAAACTCGGCTCCAAAAATTCACATTATATAGAGAGGTTATATACTACTCATTTTGCAGGTGAAAATTGTTGGAATGTGTAAGAAAGGCCCTAGTATGTAAACCTATTAGGAATATCAGTTTCCAAAGACAATTAAATTATAAGCAAAATGATGGGAAATGACATCTTATGTTAGCACTAATTAAATAAGGCTGGAGTGGCCATAGCAATATTAAACCAATTAGGTTTGAAATAGAGATATGATAAGAGGTAAGGCCATATAATAATAATAAAGTGAGAAAAATTGATCTAGAGGTCATGGTTATAAACTAATACATATGGCAGGCAGCTGATAAACCTAAAGCCTAAAAATCGCAGGACTAAAAGTAGAAGTAGAGAAACCCATAATTTAACTTGCAAATTGTCTCATTCTTCTTCCAGTCAATGACAGAAGAAGCAGAAAAAAGTCAGCAAGCTAATGCATGGCTTAAACAATAATGTTAACACTTGGTTTGTTAAAAATTTCAGTAGTCTCTATCAAACAACAATACATTTTAACGATATATGTATATATTATCAGAAATGAGATTAAGATCTTTGAAAGACATTGTTAAGATAATAAAAGATAAAACAGAGAAAATATTTGTTAGGCAACATATCTAATAAAAGGCTTGTACTCAAAACATATAAGGAGTCAGTAATTAATTAATGTCAGTAATTATAAAAATAAACACAATAGAAAAGCATAGATGAAAGAGTCAAAAATAATTCATGGCCAAAGAATATATATTGTGGATGTTAAAAGCATATAAAAAGATGTTTAAACTTATAGCATTGTTTTCTTAGAGTTTTATATAAGTGGAATCATACAATATGTTGCCTTTTATTTGGTATGCTTTCTTGACAAGATTTGGGAATTTTTTCATGTCCTGGTACACATTAGCAGTGCATTGCAGACCAATATTCCATTTCCTGTTGATCAGTGACTGCATATTTGGATTACGCATAATTCCCTCCGGAGTACTTCTGTAGAAGTTATTGTGTTGAACTTTGTATTCATTTCACTTGGATAGAAACAACTATGAAATTGCTAGAGTGCATGACAAATTTATTTTTAAGAAATTGTCAAATTATGTGGCGAAATTCTACACTATTTTATGTTGCTATCAGTAGTTTTTGAGTAAGTTATTCTTAAATGTAGATCCATAATCCATTTAAAATACTTTTTCCATATGAAGTAAATAATGGTTGTAAATTCTTCTCTTTATCAGTGATTGTACAATTGATCTGGTAGCTATTTATGAAGTTTCTACCCCAACCCCGAAAATTGCCCTGACGTCTCTGCTGAAAATCTGTTTTTTCAGTGATTTTATTTATTTCTATTTTTACTTTTTAAATTTATTTTTTTATTAAGTGCATTGGTACAAGTATAAAGTATAGTTACATTGATAATTGGGATGTTGTACCTTTACATGGCTTATTTTGGTTATATTTTTCCCATTCCCCACCCTCCCTTCACCCCTCCATCCTTCCTTTTTTACAAAGACATTGTTTCCATGCTTTTCCTTTTCACATATTTTTTCTTTTTCCTTTTTCCCTTTGCCCTACACCTTCATCTACTCTTTTAGACCTTTTCTTCCTATTACACAATATTGATTATACATTTTGATCCTTATTTTCACTTTCAGTTTCTCACACCAGAGAAGCTATTTGATATTTACTCATGTGTGCTGTATTTATTTCACTTAAGAGTATGGCCTCATCGTGCACCCATTTAGCTATAAATGCCTCTATTTTCTCATTCCTTATTAATGAGTAGTACTCTATTTATAAAAAACAGCAAAAACAACAACAACAAAAATCACAAGCCCTTCCCCCATTTTCTTTACCAGTCTTCAGTTGATGGTCAATTGGGCTGTTTCCAAGTTTTAGCTATTACACACTGTGCCTCTGTGAACATGGATGGATATATATCGCTGTATGAATATATATTCCTGTGATTTTTTTGGAAATATACTGGCAGGGGAATAGCTGGGTCAAATGGGACCTCTAATCCTAGATCTTTGAGGTATCTCCATACTGATTTCCACAGTGGTTGCAGAGTCTACAGCACTTGTTATTGGTTGATTTTTTTCTTTTTTTTTTGATAGCAGCCGTTCTTTCTGGAGTGAAATGGAATCTCCGCATTCTTTTCATTCGCATCTCTCAAATGATCAGTGATGTTGAACATTTTTTCATATGTTTATTTGCTGATTTTACTTCTTTGAGAAATGTCTTTATTTCAGATGCCCATTTTTGGATTGGATATTTAAATTTGGGAGGTCTGATTTTTTTAAGTTCTTTATATATTGTTAAAAATTTATTGACAAGGAATGGAAGTATTAAACAGCAGAAATTTCAATTCCATTTCACTAACCTATTCGTCTTACTATGTGTACCAATCTGTCTTGATTACTTCTGATATATAGTTAAGTTTTATAATTGGGATATATAGCTCATCCAATCTGGTTATTATTTTGCCTAATTGTATCATTTGTATTTCTAAATCCAGCTTAAATAAGAAGGATCATGTCAGACATGTAGATGAATTTGACAAAACGAGCTGATTTTACTGTTTAAGGAGAAAGTTTAGCTAGTCAGTCATAGTTTCCAGTAAATTGATAAAATTTACATTCATTTAAGAGTGATCTTAAATATCTTACTTAAATTTTTAAAAATCTATACAGCAAAAGACACCTTGCCATTAAACCTAACTCTATATATTTCCCATATCCCTTCATTCTTTATGTTTTTAAAACAGCCTCAAAGGCTTTTGTAGTCTCTTTTAAAGGTGTCGTAAAAATATGTGAATGCTAACACTGAATGAAAGGGTAAGACGTGCTCATAAAACTACTCTGTTTCTCATGTGCCTTATTCACTTCATTCAGTGGATCTGGCACAGTGGAAATTCTGGATTTACCCAGTCAAAATGACCACAAAAAGTGAAAGTTTTGAATGGATTCAGGACATGAGGCATCCATGATAACAAAACTAAAGGCATTTGTGAAAGAGGACTTCCAGACCTGCTCCAGAAAGGGGCACAAATGAATGGATCAGTGTGTGTGTGAAATGAGCAGGGTATTTTGGAGTCGACAAATAGCAATGTATTTTTAATCTAATAACTTTAAAAACTTGAATATTGGTCATATTTTTCTATCACATCTCAAATTTTAAAACCTAAGTGTAACAGAAAGCTCATTTCATGCATGTCATTAATAGTAGCTGGTTCTTCCTGTAGAGAATTTTAGTTGTTCTTTCCTTACAGACCTCTCCAATTTTGGTTTGAGTTTATTCATTACTTTCCTCAATACTATCTAACTTTATATATTCAGAAACAGAGTTAATAATATTGGATATTTCTTATTATTTTTAGATATTAAAATAATATACTAATCATTTTCCCTTTGCAATCATAAAATATATGATGTCAGCAATTTAAGTAAAAGCTTTATTTGTGGCTAGCAGAGTCACACATTTCAATTTATGGCCAGCTGGCTGTGAGGCAGAAACATTATGATGGAAGGGCCTAGAAGAGAAAATGCCCAGTATACAGCATGCATAAGTCAGAGAGCAGAGGATGACCTCCGCAGAAGACCAGGTGTCTTATATGGTCCTTAGCTATGATCCTACGACCTACTTCCTCCAATCTGGCCTTACCTCCTAATAGCCCATTCAGCTGTGAACTAAAATCATTAATGATGGCAGTGTCTTCACAATCCAGTCACCTCTCCAATGCTGTCAAGTTGACAAAAATAAGTAACCAGCACAAGTACACCTCTTATGATCTTGACACAAAATTACAACACTTTAACTGTACTTTATGTACAAATAAACATGGTATTCAAGCCATAATGTGACTAACATTTTATAACTATTCTTTGTACAATAAAATTGTACTCATCCCTTTCCCAAATGTTTCCGCAAATCTAGAAATGTTCAAAAGTCAAAATTCAAAATACCCTCTGGGACACAAGGAAAATGTTAGCTGTGAGCCCCTACAAAATTTTAAAAACAAGTTATATATTCCCAAGATACAGTGATACAATGTAAACATGACCATTTCAAAAGTGAGGAACAGAGGTATTAAAAGACTTGAACCAAAGAAAGATCAAAAGTTACCAGGGCAAACATTTAATCCTATAGCTTTATGTCCAACATCCAGGATGCATAGTGGTGAGATATTAGTTCCAAAGGGTTTGGAATGCACCACCTCTATGGCCTTGCTGGTTAGAGCTGTTTATGGCCTCTTTCTTGGCCAGGCTTTGCTTGCTGTAGATAGCTATGTTCAACAGACAGTCTAAGTTTGCAGCATCTCCAACTTGTAAGAAGGTATAGCTTTGACTTTATTTCCATAGATTCTTGTATCATATTTTCAAGGGCTACCAGTGGAGACAGAGGCATTTATGTGAAATTTGGCTGAAAAATTCTGTGACCCGCAATTACTGCATTCTTCATGCCTGTTAAACTAATACCACATGGATGATACCAAGATCTGCTGCTAGCTTCAGTTGTGACTAGGCCCCTTTGAACTATGGTTGTAGTGATTTCTGAGTGCTTTGATGGTCAATCATGGTGAAATTAATCCTGGGGAACAAATTCCTTAGAAGGCCCTTCTCAGTGGGGCAGAGGAGATGGGCATGGGACTCTCTTCTAAAATGAAATATTTAGTTTTTAGTATTGAGCTTACTGTAAGTGGAGTCCTGCTGATTCTTGAATGCTTTGATGATATATTTCCCTTTATAATTGTTCAAAGTACTGGGTTTCGCCAGGTGTGGTGGTACATTCCTGTAAACCCAGCACTCAGGAGGCTGAGGCATGGGGACTGCTGTGAGTTTGAGACCAGCCTGAGCTATATAGTGATGGCCAGGTCAGTCTCAACTACCTAGTGAGAACCTGTCTCAAAAAAAACAAAACAAAACAACAACAAAAAGTACTGGGTTTCTTTCTATGTAAATAATCTCTTTACCAGCCTTATCTCTTTTGCCTTCAACTTTATATTTGTTTCTTTTTAGACAAAAATGAAAGTTTTTCTGGTCTTCATACTTATTTTTGTGCTCTCTATTCTCACTATGAATCTGGCCTAAGTCAACCAGCACTACCAAAGCCACAGACTGAAATCTGGGCTGGCTTGAATCTTTCTCTGCCAGATCAATTAGTCTACATCTTTAAACTTAATGTCACAAAGCATGTTAGGGGAAAGACAAAACATAAACTAAGTATTTTCCAGAATTAAAAATGTATGTCCTGTAATCTAATTCCCAGAATAGAGTCCTTGTTTTCATCTAAAACCTCAGGAGCCTGGCCTTTACTGTCCATATTCCTATGAGAATTCTGGTCTTCTGAACTCAGAGTTAAAAATCAACTCTGCTTAAAGTATTTTAGGCATTCCCTAGTGAGCTTCTTCAAATTTCTCCAAACATCCTGCAAACCTGTTTTAAAGTCTTCTAAAACACAAGGTCAGCTATACTCAAATAAATAACCCCACCACTCTGATATAAATCTTATATATTCAGTTTTCATATAAATGGGACAAATATATAATATACAATTTAAAAGAGGAAAGATTTATTTTTCTTGCTGCTTCATAATTTTCAGACCATGATCAGGTGGCTTTAAGGTAGAAAAATGGCAAGACGATGATGGAAAAAAATCTGCTTAATTCACAACATCCAAGAAGTAAAGAGAATGGTAAGAGCCACAGAGGACAGGGCCAAGAGCCATATGTACTCCTCAAGGATATGGAGTGTCTTTTGTTCCATTCAAATTGATAATCAGCATTAATATGTATAATATTATATGAAGATTTTCAGTTATTAAAATGTTAACTGAGGATTGATAAAGGATGAAAAAGTCCTATTTCCTTCATTTTCAAAAACTCATGATGAAGCAAATTATTTTTCAGTTAAAAATCTGCCTTACTTATTAATATATTTCATTCCTCAGTACTATTTTCCATGAGAAATGATTTGATTATACATTCTATGAATGTATCTTCTTCTACCTTCCTATAATGCATATGTTTAATATAGAAAGGAATGAATTGATTCAAATAATTTTAAACAAGTCTCTACAGAATCAATGAAAGGGCAGAAGTACTTCATTCATTTATTTTCTTGTTTAATGTCTAAACCTATATATACATACATACATATATATATATATATATACATATTATATATACACACACACAAGTGTGTGTATATATGTATATGCATGTATATGTATGTATGAGTATATGTGTGTGAATATATATATATTTTCTCTGATTTATAAGGCCCAGAAAAAATAAAAGCTATTTTCCTTTTAACGCTGTATATTTTTTCATTTTATATCTATACCAAACAATATTTTCTAATTTTATTTAGAAGTTGACATTTGGGTCAGCACAGATTTTCCTCCCTATAACCCCTAAAATATGTTCAAAGTTATAAAAGTAAAAGAAAAAGGAAAACATCAGACTGCTCCAAGATCTAAAAAGCTTTTAAAGGACTTTCAAATAAAAGTTTTGTTTTCCAACAATTACATTTTGCCAAACATGTGGATAGAATAATAAGCAACATGCTATTTTAATTTTCTCATCTTCTTTGGAAGTAGTCCTTGAGTAGAAAAAAAAAGGAACAGTGTAGATATTTTTTAGTATTGAACTTTTTCTTCTAAAAAATGAATATCATTCATTTCTCTATGTCTAGGGAATAATTTTACATGAATTCATTTTGAGAGTTAATCAATAAATGCCATAGAATGTTAGCTGGTTTCCTCTAGAACATTCTGTGGTCTAGTTTTTCTGCATGAATAGAATAATGAAGTTCACAATATATTTAAATAGTATATTCAAAAGTTTCTGACTTTGAACTATATGGTGGTCATCTAGTTTGGACTGTTTATCATAATATGTAGGTAACACTATAATAATAATCATCCTTTTTATATTAGGAAACATTTTAATCTATATTGGATAATTGTGTTTTACAATTAGGAAAACGACTAAAGATACTATTCAGTTTATGTTTTGAAGTATTGAAACCTTTGTTGTCAGTGGTACATTTCTGTCGGCTTTAGCACATTTTGTGTACCAGTTGAGATGCCCATGTCCATTGCATATCCAAACGCTAGGGAGTTAAAGGTTTACTTGATCTTCCATCATGTCCATTGTATTTCCTACCAAAATTGGGAATAATCAGCTATGCTTAATATGGGTAATGCACACTCCATGAAAGTAATATTTGCATATTTGAAGTAGTATTTCTAACATCAAAGCACTCTAAGTATATCGCTACTGTTTGGATATTGTGGTTCAAGCAGCATTCTTCTCTTCCATGCCTTAGCTGTAAGAACTTGACTACTTTATCTTTAAAAGGTCATATCCCAGCGGGGTGCAGTGGCTAACCCTTAATATCACGAGATGTGTGAGGCTGAGGAGGGATAATTGCAAATTAAAGTCCTTCCTGGACAACTTATTGTGACCTAATATCAAAATAAAAAAGGGCCAGGGATATGGCTCAGTTTAAAGGCCCTGGGTTCAGTACACACACACACACACACACACACACACACACACACACACACATCACTCTCCCAGAGAAAGATGACTTTCAATCAATTTTACCCTCCTTTTCACCATGGAGCAAGCATCTCTGAAATACAAGTTTAAGTTTCTTTTTCTTTCTCGGAAAAATCAAATATTTGACAAAAGTAATTAAATAAGATAATAGTACCAATAAGGCAGGCAACAAGTGAGAGAGCTCTCTTGGAGTCTTTAATAAGGGCACTAATTTCATTCAAGAGGAATCCATCCTCAAGGCCCCTCCTTTTCACGCATAGCATTGAGGGTCTGCTTTCAACATATGAATTTGTGGGAACACAAAATTTGAGTTCAAAGCATGACAACTTAGTCTGACAATGCACATATGCTGATATTGACATGTTTTAGTCTTTGTTAAATTTAAATTATAGAGATGAGCTACCTATCCTGTATATTATTCCAAAGATACCTGAGGAAAAAGACTCCTTTCTTTTAAGTGATGCATTCAGGACTTCTAGGTAGTGATCAGTGCCAAATCATAGTAGTAACACATAGCAGAACTGGAAGGAAAGATAATAAAGAATGAAGTAATCTTTACCTTTTGTATTCTGTGTATCATTGCTAATGATTAGTTTGGAATAAATATGCAGTGCAAATCATAAATTTCAGGTATTTATTGATACCTAGTCTCCTCTAAAATGTTCAAATTCTGTATTTTAAGTAAAATTACTTCCATTTTATTCTAAACAAAATCATTATCACCAAATTTAAGAAAAAGATAGAATATATTTTATGCAAGATTCTAGATGCAAAACTCCTTTAAATATTAACTTTGTGTTATCACTTAATTTTTATAGATGTAATAAGGTTATTTTGTCTTTGAATGCATAGTTATATATTTTAAATATTTGAATGCATAGTTTTATATATATATATATATATATTTACATTTAGAAAACATAAAACAGAGGAAACTACAATCTATTGGATTCAATACTATTACATTTAGGGATGATGTTTCAGTTATTACAGCACATGGAAACACATGCTAGCCATATGTTCTTCAAAGAAGGGCATATTGTACCAGGAAGAGTCCAGAGAGCCTTTGGCCGTCACATCCTATAGAGATAGTCTCAGCAGGACAGAGATGCCCATTTCTAGTGATGGACTGCAGTGATGTTTTACAGGTTCCATCCTTTTGCTTTGACATGAGTCAGCATGCCGTTTTAGGTCCCCTTCTTCTCTTTCAGGTGATACACACTTACATGCCATATTACTGAATGACTTACTGCTCTTTTCAGTCTTGCTTTGTCTGTACAAAAGGGATTGATTATAAAAGGTCCACTCACAGAAAAGGTCCTGAACACTGATTTCTGTTCGGAGGATGCTCCAGGGGAATCCAAACAGTAAAATCGCTGCTTGGAGTAGCCAAGGGTGATGAGACCCATCTGGTTTGGGAACTGAGTCAGCTGACAGCAGCTGGCAGTGAGAACTTTATCAACGTGGTAGAGAGAACACAGGTACCTTGAGTATGAGGTAGTGATACAACAGTTAAAACGTTTTTGGAAAACTAAGATTGCATAATGGTAGAAATAAATTACAAGCTCACTGAATCAATCATACATTTGAAAATAACTGATAAAATTAGAAATTATAAGAAAGATGAAACTGGTTGGCTATTGCTAAACTAAATTGAAGATCTAGAAATATAATGGGATTATAAATGAATTATTTCTGACTGATTCACAGGAAGGATAATGCTGCCATGCAGGGTACTCTTTAATATTCATTCTGAATATTGCACTTATCCTCAGGTCTGATTCCTGGAGAACTAAACCTGTAATTTATTAAAACATTTATTTCTTCTAGTTAAATTTTGAAAAACCTATTAATACAAGGAATTAGCACTTTGGGAAAAAGTGGATATTTCTGTTGAACGATAGATATTTTCACATGCTTACTATGTGCCAGGAAGTGAAAGTGAAACTTACATACATGTTTTTACTTTAGTTTTGGTTTGGTTTGGTTTTTTGAGACAGCTCACAATGAACTTCCTGTCCCAGCTTTCATGTGCTGGGATTATAGGCATGGGCTACCACACCTGGCTCAACAATACGATAGTTGTCCTTTCTCAAACTATAATCTAGTGCAATATAAATATATTCATTAAAAAAATCACACAAGTAATTATAATAAAGGTAAAACAGAAAGAACTATTATAGAATATCTCTATCTGCTCAAAATGAATTGAGGTCAATATTCTTAAAGAAGAAACATCATGAAAACAACATAAAAAGTGAAGGAAATGATCAAAGGCAAAGTCAGTAAATATGTAATACGAATTCTAGCTAAAAAATACAATGACAGGACTGGGGATTTAACTCAGCATTTCCACCACTTGCCTCGGAACCTCAACATCTGGAGTTCAATCCCCGGTACCAATAAATGGATAAATAAATAAAATAACAGCAATAATTAACAACAAACATACGATATCTTCAAAAGACAAGCTAATCTTAATAGCTGCCTTCCTTTGTGTCTGCCATGAAATAGAGCTAGCTCAAGAGAAATAAGAAAGACTCCAGCTCCCTCAGAACAACTTAACCTGCCAATGTTGATCTGTCATGCTTCAGACATTGACGTAAACTCTATTCTGTAATAGTTCTCCTCTTTCTGTCCTTATTGCATCCTGAGATCATTATTTACACATTGGAAAGCAAATGGGGGTGGGTTTATGTTTAATGTCTGATTAGCCACATCAAGGCAATGCTTTCGTATGCCAGTGAAAATGTCAACTGCCTTATTTGTGGGTTTTTGTATCAACTACTGCAGAAAGGTGAAAGAATTAGCTAGAAAAAAAAAAGATAAAGTAAAGCACATCTGTTGAAAATAAATATTGGCATTTTATCTATAGCAGAAGTATGACTATGACTGAACAAAGGGTATCAGGTGAAGAGATGAAAACAGAAGTATTTTTTCAAATTTAGTTATTTTCTTTTAAGTGAAATTTGTTATGATATCAGGATTTTTTTCATTTGTCTTTCTCTTGCAATACAAAATAATTCTTAAAAATAAATTTAAGCGAACGAAGCAACATTCTCTTTAAACTAAATATTATAAAATAGTTCATACTCTTTTTTCAAGGGATATGACTAGAATATATTATTTAACTTTATATTAAAATGAGTCTTTGGGATCCTTGGTTATGCAATTTCAACATTTTTAACAAATCCAAATTTTACTTGATTGAATGTCTCCTGGGTACAATTTAAGAATACTCAAAATTATGAGTTTTTCCACTGTAAAGAGATCAAAGGATTCATAAATTCTAGAGAAATTTTAGAACTTTTAATTGACACTCCTGACAATTAAAATTACTTTGTCAAACATAATATTCAGACTAGCAAATATTTAGTCCAAGCTTTTTGTCTAAATTAGTCCTACAAAATGCCTTTTGGCAATTCCAAGTCTACTTGCTTTCTGTCCAGACTATTTGTTTTCTTTCCCCCAGCAATTGATTCAAATGTTCTAGCCCGTTGTAACAAATTATGCTCCCTTTTTACAGAATGCTACAACTCAATCTTATTTACACTATCCATCCTTGAAATCTAATCATGGCTTTTGGATTCTACTCTTGTTTTAATACGACTCTATATTTTCCTTACTATTGTGTTTTCATGTCTTCATCTTGCTAGTATTTAAATTGAAT
Organism: Fukomys damarensis; assembly: GCF_012274545.1. NCBI lineage: Eukaryota > Metazoa > Chordata > Mammalia > Rodentia > Bathyergidae > Fukomys > Fukomys damarensis. The sequence goes on along the minus strand of NW_022900926.1, from coordinate 18,494,748 downwards.
GATTCTTTTTATTTCGGAGACCATTCTTTCTTCATTCTGTGTTTAGAGAAAAGAAGGACTTTTATTCACAAATAATTTGGAAGAACTGATAGAAATTATT
>NW_022900926.1:18413134-18494632 GCF_012274545.1 Fukomys damarensis | reverse complement strand
ATATATATATGGTTTTTATTTAGTGCTCTAGCATGATATTGGTTTCATAATGCTAATGTTGTCATGTGTGGATCTTTTCAGAGGTGACTGATTCATGAGTGTGTGATACTGGATTAGTTAGTTCTCTTAAGTGTTTATAACTGGATGTGACGTTGGGAGGTGAAGCCTGGTTGGACGAGTGGCTCGCTGTGGGCGTGGCCTGGAGTGAGCACCTTGAGTGAGCAGAGCTTTGGGCCTACTCCACCAAAACTGTTTCTTCTCTGCTGTGCTACCCTGCTTGGAGCCAGCCAACTAAAGACTGAAACCGCTGCAAACTTGAGCTACAATAAAACCTTTCTTCCTTTAACATGCGAGTATTGGGTATTTGGTCCCAGTAACAAGAAAATGATCAAGACAACTGGTATATGAAAGTGACTCATGAAACTTCAAATTATTACCATTTATTTAAATATTTTAAAGACATGACGGTAATAGGTGCCCATAAGTAAATATCCCTATTAAATCAAGGTGTTTAGAAGCTCGCATATAATGAAGATAAAGTTTTCTGAGCGATAGAGGTTTCCAGCTGAACAATGAAGCAAGAATGTGTCTGTCCTGGGGATTCTATTTAATTTCTTATAATTGCAGTATTTGTGTATTTTCAGGCATTGCTTAAGGGATTCGAAAGTTGATATTACATAGTACTGAAATGTGGGAGTGCTAAAGATATTCTTATCATATACTGTACAACCCAGAAAAGATCAAGTAAGTGGAAAAAGAAAGGAAAGAATTTTCTATGAGCTCAAATAAAAATAACCAAAATGATGACGGACTCCTTCTCATTTCTCAGATTCATGGCAGCCATGATTATTGTTCACATCCTGACATTGTAGGACGAATAAAAGTAATATTGTTCCTCAGTCATAAAGGAGAATGTTGGAGAATGTAATCAGTTTCTAACTTGCTTTTTTTCTAGTTAATGGGAAAATTGAAATTCTTTACATGCATAATTTCTAACAAAATGTTTCTCAAAATTGTAAGTGACAAATTTAATGAATTCTGGTAGGTGCATACGTTAACATTCACCATTAATAAGGCTTTTGACGCAGAGTTAAATGATTTATATCTACTCTTTTTTGGCTGAAACTTGAAGTTACATAAAGAAACATGTTTATGTTTGTGTTCACTTACATATATTACATTAGCCATATATGAATTTGTTACTTTATAATTAGTCAATCATGTAAAATTAATGATTCGTACTTATACTGAATTATTCTGCTTAACACAGATTTATGCTTTATAAAATGTAATTCTGAAACAATGAATCATTGCATTTGACAAAGAATTTTTGTAACAGGTAAAAGAAAAAACTGTTACCTGTTTAAAATAGATATTCAAAAATTATACATGGACATTCTGAACTATAATTATTAATCAAAGTGAATTTAATTGTGATGGGAAATATTATAGGGAGTTTATGATGGCCTTCTGAATAAATTATCAGAGCTTTATACTTTAAAATATTGGCATTCATAAAAAAAAGATTTTCTACAATGTCTGTATTCTTAAAATTTATCATTAAATCTTATTTTGAAATAAGGAAGTATGATTTAGATAATAATTGTATGTCTGAAAAGGTTTCTTATAATGACTCATACTTCTAAATATGTGAAAATGAACTTCTTTAAATATGTCATCTAAAATATTAATATAGTATAAGTGATTGAGTAGATTACCTAAAAATTTTATAATTTTAGAGAGATCAGGAGGTGGGGAAATAGTTCAGTGGTTCTGCCACCTGCCTTGCAAGTACAGGGATCTGAGTTTGATCCCCAGTACAAAAAAAGAAGAGTGATCAGTGAAGTTTACAGTCTTATCCTTAGAAACATTTTAGTCATGAAATTATACAAAATAAAATTTAAAACATTAAGGTAATATTAAGTGAATTTAATTGTGATACTTATAAAAGAACTTAAAAATTGAAAGAAAACTTTTTACAAAATTGATACTTTACTTAGGCCACTAACTTTGTTTTTATTCCTTTTATGGTAGAAACAGTCCTTCCTAAACCACTCTTCATCAAAGTGAAGTAAATTTCAGGATATTTACATAAATATAAGGGAAGAAAAGTATGGAGGGGCAAAAGATGCCAAAGCAAATAACTGTGTGCTAAAGAAATTGGATGAACAATTATATGGTCAGTCAATGAGGCATAATTAATTGTTTCTGATATGTATATAAAAAGAATCATGAGATACTACCTCCATCCATTAAGTTACTATGAAAAAAAAAACTCTTCAATTAATTATTTCTGAGTTTTTATCCTGGAAATTTCTATGAAAGTAAATAAAAAATAAAATTATAAAAAATTTTTTAAAATTCCAGGATATTATATTTCACAGCTTTTGATGTCTAAAATCACTGTTTGAAATGACAAAAGAAAAGTAAAAGAGAAAAACCAAACCAAACCAAAGCCAAAGAAACATATAAGGGCACAAAGATCAACAGAAATATCAGATGCCAAAACTTAAGTGAGAGAAAGTCATCATAGCATTTAGAAAATAGTCTTTCTTTTCGCAGGTCAGAACCTGTTCTTGAAAAACGAGTTCTCGATAATGACCTTCCTAAAAAAAAAAAATCAAGACAGTTAAATCCAACAGTATTGTTTCCAGGAAATCTCACCCTTGGCACTTTGCACATTATTCGATGTAGTTCTATTTTCAGATTTCTGAGTCTGAGTTTCAGATTGCTCTACGTTATACTGAAATCTTGCCACAGCATAACTGCTTACTATACTACATAGTCCTTGTAGCAGAGATCGATGTCCAAGGTAATGGTTTTTGTTTTCTTTTTGCCTGGGTAACTCCTCACTGTCTGCCTCTGCACAGAATGGAAGTGAGTAACTTTGAGTGTCAACTTCAGTGGTAGTCAGAGCAGCAGGAGCAGTCTGAGAAGGCCTGAACAAACCTCCTCAGAGCTGTGTGTTGGACTGGGTTCAGCCAACTTCTGGACGGGTGAAGATATATGTCCTGACAAGATTCATTGCTCACCTAATTTCTCTTCTTTGACTGCCACCGCTGATAGCTCCCTATTCCAAGAAGTCTCAAAACTGCTCAGTCATTATGGATGAGGAAAGTACCAAAAGTATATGACTATGGTAATGAGGGACCAAGCACTTTTTAATCTAGCTTTGAGTGTAACTGTCAGGGTCCTTGGAGAAAGATAAATTCACTCCCAATTCATGCAAGATATCCAAGAACATTCCTAAATTTACACGGTTATAAAGTGTATGGACTGAGATTTGGAGTTAAATTGTTCTGACACCAAAGCCCAAGACTGTGCATGTTTCTGAGCATGTTGCTTGTCCACTGGTGCTATTAGTTCTCTGCTAGGAAAACCATGTGAAGAAGGGATCAACAATGTTTCTTTTCTATAAAATAAGTGATAGAAAAGACTTTAGATTTGGCAGGCTGTCTATTACTCTTCCATATATCCCTATTCTTTTTCATTTTATAAACTAAATCATTAGTTTGGAAGCCATGCCAAACATGTGGGCCAAGTGTGGCTCCTAAATTTTATTTGGCAATCCCTAATTTAGAGAGATCAGAAACACAATGGCTTCCGGATGTAACAGTCTGCTTATTATGTCACACACACACACACACACACACACACACACACACACACACCATAGTCTCAGTGTAATAGTTCACAAATAATGAGTTTCTGCTTTTGTTTTTATGAAATAGCTTTTTGACTTTTGAATCCGTAGATATCTTTTGCAGTTTTATAATCTGAATTTGTCATTTGTGCTATAGAATACCAAATATTACATATTTTGTATTATTCTGTAATATTTACTACAGCAAATATTTGCTTATGTAAATAATTAATATTTTGTTATGTATTTAGTATATTTTTAAAAATATTGTCATGTTTTTTTCTCTCTCTTTTTTTTTTTTTTTTTGTGTGTGTGTGTGTGTACCGGAGATTGAACTCGGGTCCTTGCACTTGCAAGGCAGGCCACCGAACCGCTGAGCTAAATCCCCTGCCCCATGTTCTTTTCTCTTAACATTTAAAAATATTTGTCACTTATTTTACAACTTTAACAATAATATTTGGCTACTAAAGAACTGAAAATTGGCTACTGAAAAACTTAAATAATAAAAGTAAAAAACCTATGTCATATAATATTATCAAGAACAGATAATAACAATAAAAGTTATATTTTTGCTATTCTCTGAATAGTTCTATATATAATGAATAATTTACCATATTCATTCATACATACATATATACAAACCTTAGTCCATGTATATATAATACATTAGAATTTGTCTAATTGAGCTTATATAACATAATATAGTATAAATATTCCTATTTATTAATATTATTTGAAAACTTCACTATTTTTGTTTTCAAAATAGTCTACATTTAACAGTGTAGTACTCCATTCTATTTCCATTATCAGTAAATTAGTTCTCTATTTGGGGGCACTTGCTTTATTATAGCATATTCTCTACAATATATTTTTCTGCAATAAATATTTGTCATGTAAGACTGAATATGTTTTTATTTTCCTTGAAGTTTCAAAAGAACAATTTCTTGATGAAAGACAAAACCATTTTACACCTTGTTTGGAACATTCTTTATAATATTGCAACTGCTTTCAAGACACATTACTTATTCTAGAGTGCTAGAACCTTCAAGCATTCCCTCCAGAAAAATGGAGAGGAAAGAAATATTTCTTCTACATGACAGCATGAGCCATATTTCGACTTTTTTAAAGTTTCTCTCATATTTTAAGGATTTTTTTCCCAGTATTCAAGTGTCTGCTAGATTTATTTCTTTGTGAAATCTTGTATAGTTGCATGTGGGAAGATTGATTACAGGTACATAAATCCAATAGAAAGTTTTAATACCTTCATTTTTACTATCCTAAATGATTGCTCTTATTGGTATAGCTAAAGCCTGTTTATGGGTTCCTTTCATTTCTTTTTATTTGTATATTTCCTCAAAAATCATTTTATATTATTTTAATTCTAATGATTTGGAAAGATGATAATTTTATATTTAAATGTGATATTCATTGTTTTATTATTATGAATGCTATTTTTTAATGAAAATACCTCCTATTCTTTGAAATAAAAATTGTATTTGCTTGTGTAACACTCATAATGAATCGTTTCTATTAATGTGTTCTTTCCTGGCACTTAAATCTAATTTAATATTACTATAATATAAATTTGTTTTATAGAATATATATTTTTTAATATTTATTTTATAGTTACCATATTTCATATGTTATCCTCTAAATTTTTGTTATGTATAACTGAAACTGCTACCCACCACACTACTTTTATATCAATCACTTCCAAATTTTCAACCAACAGGAAAGTTGTGAGGATTATCTAAATATTACATCTTGTTGCATTTCATTTCCATTCTCACTTGCTCTCTAAGACATTGTTTGTTTTCTTATTGTTTTAGTATCTGTTTTCTAAGAAAAGTGACATTATGTGATATAACCGTAATACAGTTATGATACTTAGTGGACATACACTTATTGAATTATATTATGTAATGATATTGAAACTCCCCTGGTGGTCTCATATATTTTTAAATTGTTTGATATATTTGTTGTTTGGTGTTGTTCAAGTCAATAACCAATCAAGAAATATACATACAATTAATTTATTTCCTAAAAGACTTTACTCTTTTCATTTTTGCTTTTTTAGCAAAAGTGGTAATTTCATGTATCCATACTGACTGCTTCAATATTCTTCAATATATTTTAGTTGTTCCCCCATGATTAGATTAAGGTTAAAAATTTTGACTTAACTGAACAAATTAATCTGTTTATTTTCTTCCATACTTATATTTTTTGTGGTGGTAATACTTGAAATCCTTAAGACTCCTCAGTAAGTCTTTATTCATACATCTTTATTCACTCTAGTCACTGTCTTGTATGATAGTTCCCTTTAATTTATTTCTTTTATCTAACTAAATTTTATATTTTTGACCAGTATCTCCTCAATCAATCTTCCACTCCAGCCCATAGTAAGAATCAGTCATTTCCTTGATTCAATCTTTGACATTGCAATATAGTTGATCTACTTTCTTTCTATCTCTATAGAATAATTTTAAATGCTCTCAGATTTGACTTACATAGTTTCGTGTAACATGGTCTCTCTGTGACTGGCTTTTTTTCCTCTCAGACATTGTTGGTAAGATTTACCATTGTTGAATGAATAGACAATCCATTTGTGTTGTTAGATTGTGTTCCACTTGTGGGGCATACCACAATAGTCGTAGCTGAGCTTGAGGCTACTAAGTATAAAGTTATCAACACTCATGAATAGTTGCTTTATGAACATATATATCCATCTGTACTTGATAACTCACTAGCAGTGGAAAATGTGCATTATATGATGAGTATATTTAACTAGTCAAGAAAAAATTGTCAAATGATTAACTGAAATGTTTTCCAATGCCAATTATGTAATTTTTGAGGACCAGTGCAAAATGAATATTTGGGAACATTTGTCTAAAAATTATTAAGAATTTCAAGATGGTGACAGCAACATTTTAAGGCATGCATAGGACACATCCAAATGTAAAGCCCTATACAGATGCAAAGATGCTGGAAGCCAACACTGGTGTTTTTGTTTTACATCAAAACCAGCAATGAATAAAAGACCTATGCAATCCACATGCATGCCATAATTTGAAAAGGTCTGTTTCTTTAATTTTGAGTATTGCAGGGTTAGGTAGTAGTATCTTACTGCAGAAGTTAACTTCAATTTACTAGAGAAAAGAGGATATCAATAGTCATTTACAGTAATTTACATATGCACTCCAAAGTTATAATACTGATCTAGTGCATTCAGGAATGAAATTGGAAGTACTGCTTTCTTTTCAATTTCATTGAAAAGTTTAAAGAGTGGTGGCAGTAGTTCTTCTTTATATGTCTTGTAAAATTCAGCAGTGAATCCATCAGGTCCTGGGCTTTTCTTTGCTGGTAAGATTTAATTACATTTTCAATTTCACTGATAGTAATTGGGGTATTTAAAATGTTTTTATCTTCTTTGTTCAATATTGGTATATTCATAAGTATCTAGATATCTATCCATTTCTTCTGGGTTTTACATTTTATTAGAGTACAGGTTCTCAAAGTAGGTACTGACTATCTTCTGGATTTCTGTTGGATCTGTTGTGACTTCACCTTTTTCATTCCTAATTGCACGAATCTGAGCCTTTTCTTTCCTTTTTTTTGATAAGGTTAGCTAAGGGTTTATCAATTTTATTTATTCTTTCAAAAAACCAACTCTTCAATTCATTTATTTTTGTATCATTTTATTGGTTTCCATTGCATTGATTTCTGCTCTAATGTTTATAATTTCCTCTCTTGTTTGAGCTTTGGGTTTTTCTTGCTCTTGTTTTTCTAGGAGTCTAAGATTCATCATTAGGTTGTTTATTTGAGCTCACTCTGTTTTCGTAGTGTGGGCATTCAATACTATGAATTTTTTTACGTAGACCTGCTTTCATTGTGTCCCATAGAGTTCTGTATGTTGTAATGGCATTATCATTTATTTGTAAAAAATGTCTAATTTCTTCTTTACTTTCCTCTGTGACCCATTGATTGTTCAGGAGAGTGTTGTTCAATTTCCATGTGTTTGTGAAGTTCCTACAGTTTCTTATGCTGTTGATCTCCAGCTTGATTGCAGTATGACCTGATAATATACAGGAGATGACTTCGATTCCTTTGCATTTATTCAAAGCTGTTCTATGAGCTAGTATGTGGTCTATCTTGGAGAATGACCCATGTGCAGCCAAAAATAATGTATATTCTGATTTTGTGGGGTAGAACACTCTATAGATGTCTATTAAGTCCATATGTTCAAAAGCTTGGTTCAGTTCTAGTATTTTGCTGCTAATTTTTTGTCTAGATGATCTGTCTATGTGTGATAGTGGGCTGTTTAGATCCCCCACTACAATTGCATTAGTGCTTATTTAGTTTTTCATGTTACTTAATATTTGTTTTATATAGTTGGGGGCATTAATACTTGGTGCATATATGTTTATGATTGTCATCTCTTCCTCTTGAATTGTTCCTTTTACAAGGATGAAGTGGCCTTCTTTGTCTCTCTTAATCAGTTTTGGTTTGAAACTTACTTTGCGAATAAGATTGCTACCCCTACTTACTTTTTTCTGGGCTCCTGTTGCATGGAGAATTGTTTTCCATCCTTTCACTTTCAGTCTATGGTGCATATTTTTATTGTTTTTTTATTATTGTTGTAGTCTCAATTTATATAATACACACACAACTATTTTGTGAAATATATTTTGTATATATTCTCCCACATGTGGCATTCCTTTTTAATTTCTTCATGTCTTTTCCAAAGCACATGTTTTTTGGTTTGGTTATTTTTTGTTTGTAATAATAAAATCTAACTTATTTTCATTAGTAATAGTTTCATATTAAAAGTTTTTAATCTGCATCATAACTTTAGACATTTTCTCCTAGAAAATTTTAAAAACATTAATATGTATAATTTTTTTGAATTTATTTTTGGTACAATAATAAGTAAGGTTCAACATTCACAATTCCTGTGATCTACACATATATTATACTATTGTAGTAAAATATTGTAAAGCTTATTTTCCCCCAGCGATTTACCTTGGCACTCTTCTCAAAACAAATGACAATATGTGTAACCCTATTTCTGCACTGTGCATTATTTTGTTTAGTTCTATACATATACCATTATGGAACTATCATAATTTTTAGATATTTCCAAGTAATTTCAGAAATTATACATTTTCAATTATATGTTCCAAACTTTCCTGTCAATTGCAGATAATTAGTTGTGCATGTAATTTTAGTATCAGTTTGTTTCCAGGCAAAAGCCTAGTGAAAATTTGAATTTGATCTATTGTTAAATCTATATATCATTGACCTTGAAAAATTGCCGACTGTAAAAAAAAAGCACACTGAATGTATCTGCAAGATACTAGTACAGCATAACAAGTTGCTCCAAAATTTAAGGGTACAAAATACCTTTCTAAAAATTGCTAACAGATTTTGTGGTCTGAAATTCAGAACGTGTACATCCAGGATGACTTTTGTCTTTCTCACAATATCTGGGAAATCTAAACAGCTGCAGAACACCATTGCTGTATTCTGAAATTATCTGCAGGTGTTTCAACTAGGATGGCTGGCACCTGAGCTGAGTTGACATAAAAGTATGGCTAAGCTCAAAGTGTTGACTATCCATCTGGCCATGGCCAATCCAACTGAACTGGTTTTCGAGGTAGCATAATGGTCTCCAGGTATTCACATTTCCAAAGTTGTGGCTAAGGTTCCAAAAATGAGATTCCCAGTATATGAGGCAGAAGCTGCAGTTCATTACATAACCTAACATTAGCAAAAAAAAAAAAATCATCATATTCTATGTATTTCATTGGTTAAAGAGACAAACTAAAACATCTTTCAAAGAACGCAATAAAGATCCCATCTCTCAGTGCAAGAGTGCAACAAACTTACAATTAAAACAAAATTACTACAGTCAAGTCTGTGCAAAAATACTTCTATTCATATGCAAAACACACTAACTTCTAAAATGCTCAAAAATTCGTATTTCATTTTAGCTTCGAATTCAACATGGAAGTATAAAATATTATCAAGTTGTTTGATAAATGTATGCGGATGTAGTTTCTTCAGTACAGTGCTAATTTGTAGTTCATTTTTTATCTGAAAATTTATAAAGGAAGAGACATAGAGTGTACTTCATAAATCCCTATATACTATATTCAGACAGGCAAAGGATGACTGCAATCATGTCATCATAGATTTAAATGATGGGAAGATGGGAGGCACATCGCAATAGTCAGTCCATAGCAATTCCAAATTAAATAAGGTGGACATTGCTGTTCTTTCTTAACTATTTGTGTTCTCTGAAGCTAATTATCCAGAGCTCTTGATTCTGCCCTTTGAGAATAGGATTACTCAATTTTAGTGCTTCCACTTTCTATAAAGTTGCTATGGTTGCAGGAAAATTTCATGTAAATATTAGGATGAAAAGGCCTACTTCCATTTGTATGTTCTCTAACTTCTTAAATCCAAACAGGTATGCACTCATGTGCTGCACAATGGCTCTTTGTCCAGTGATGGACTATGTATTAATATGTAATGGTGTTTGCTATGGCTGTGTCTAGATGAGCCCCTGAAACCTCATGCAGTCATAGGTTGGGCTTTTGCAGAGTTGGCTGGATCTAGAGTATGTTATGCTGTTGTTAAGGGTGTGTGTCTAATAAATTAGTCCCTTGATTCACTTGGCACTCACCCTAAAATGAATAGCCTAATTGGAATATGAAAAAGGGGCAGAAATAAGCTGCTATTGTCCCTTACTTGTTGCTATTTGGCTGCTGGTTACACTCTCACCTGTCTACTTGCTGTGGAGTTTTTCCTCCTCTGTGATACCCCTCTGCCATTCCACCCTGTCTGGAGCTAGCCAACTCTGAGTTGAAATCTCTATAAACCGTGAGCCAAATGAAATTTGGGCATCAGTTTATTTGTCTCAGAAACAAGAAAAGCAACTAAGACATTGGTCCTATGACAATATATTTTGTAGTCTTAGCTTATGTAAATACACTGCATGATGTTTTCGTCCTTATGATATCACCCAATGACACATCTCTCAGAATATATTATTATTGCTAACTGTTGAATAACTATTTTTTAATCAAACTATAATCTGCCCCATTACATAAAAATACATGGATGAAACTCTTCAAGATGAGCCCTTATTTATTTCTGGCTTTCAGTAATGATGCTGAGTGACAATGTCTTCGGTATTCTTGGCAGCTCCTTGTTAGTGGACCTTAAATATGTATGCCACTTGCCCAATTTGAAAGTCACCTTTTATATTTCTATTTCACAAAAAAGTTTCTGGCAGACATTATCTTATATTTTCTAGGATCTTGCAGTCTCAATCTACATTTTATGTTTTTCCTCAAATCTTCTTTTTAATTCTGTACCCTTTTGTTAACCAGAATGGCTAACAATTTGTATTACTCTTAAGATTATTTCAATATGTAAATTGCTAGCTTTCAGCATTATGTCTACACCTTATATTCTAAATGAATCTGTTGCTACTTTCAGTATTTTTTCTAGAAATCTCCTTAACAATATCTATAACTGCTACATTTTCTACTGTCCATATTAATGCAAGCAAGAGTTTTACTAAATATTCAGTTGTGACATACTGAGAATGTCCTTTTACATAGCTTTAACATCTTAGCCTTTCAATCCTCCAGCTGACATGTCGTTGTAAAGATAATGCCATATATTTCAGTTTTATTCTAGTCCAGTGACTATTTCTTTACTACTGATGACACAAAAATTTGGATGTATAGGGCTGGGGATTTAGCTCAGTGGTTCTGCCACCTGCCTCACAAGCACAAGGTCCCCAGTTCAATCCCTGGAACCAAAAATAAAAAATTGGATGTATAAAATGACCAAGTTATTACACTTATGTATTGTGTGAGCCAGAAGTTGTATAAGACAGAGGAAAGAAATCTTGCTGATGTTCTCCTAGTCTGATGTCTTTACTGGTTGTGACTCAAAGATTAAGACTGTGATTAGGTGGGGGCTTCTTCATCCGCACTAGACTGTGTATGAATGACTCAAAAATAGTCCAGTCAACAGTGATCAGAGTTGTTCTACATAGTACTCTATGTGGACTGGATTCAGGATATTCAGATTTCTTAAGTGAAGACTTTGTGCTCTGAATTCAGTCCCCCCAATTAAATATAATAATTATATAACATATTTCTGTTCATTTGATTTAATAAAATAATCAAAACCCAAAGGAGACTCAAGAAAGGGGGAATGGATACAGTAATTTAGCTCAATGGTGCTGTCACCTGCTTTGCAAGCGCAAGGCCTCAGTTTGATCCCCAGTACAAAAGAAGGGGGGATGAATAGTCCACACTCAATAGAATGGTTGGAAACCATAGTAGTTAATTTTTTTAGAACTACTACACTACATAAAGAGACTAACTTTCTTCCAATGGTAAACAGAAAATGCTCAAAATAAATGTCAAGACTTAATTAGAAGAACTGGAATATTCCATACGTTAAATTCTAATTTAGATCTGTACTACTAAGTCAGGATCTTGTCTGAGAAACTACAGGCTTTTAAGAATGTCGTAAAAATACCTACACACGGGTTTGTTTCACTCAAAAATCTCAATTCCTGAAGTCTCCTCAGCTTTTGAACTAGAAAATGGAGTCACTTCATTCTATTGAAGATTAATTCCCATTACTTTTATTTGTAAGTGCACTATTTTAGTCAGTTTTCTGAAACTGTAACAAACAGGTGTACCTACTACTTTTGTATTGGTGACAAGATAATATGTCATGGAGAAGAGATCATGGTGGAGCAAAGCCATTCATGTCTTGACAGCCTAGAAATAAAGAACAACCAAAAGAGACTTAAATTCCATGCTCCTCTACAAAAACATGCCCCCTACAAGGGCATGCCCCGTGACCCCTGACGTCCCAGTAGTCCTACCTCTTGAAATTTATTCCTCCTCCCATTAGCACCTTGGGCTGAGAACCATCCTCCAACAATATTCTCTCTAGAGAACATCTCAAACTCCTTCACTTACCCAATCTTATTAGGTTCGTCTCTATCTTCTCTAATGGTCACTATGCAGTTAGGATAAAAATTAAACATGATTCGGCAAGATAAACACTAAATTTCCTAACAAAGGAAATATATTGTACGTGAATGAAACTTCATAAATTAGACCAGCATGTACAAGAAAAAGTTGGGAAAGCACCTACTTGGTTAGATACTTATAAACAAAATTATATTAAGTTTGAAAGATATAACCAAAAACAATTTTACAAAGAGGTAAGGTTATGGGGAAAACATGCCCCTAGGATATCTCCTGGAAAGACAAAGGAAGGACACATTGCAACGTGAATTCAAGAATTGCTGTGGCTGAGACAAATGATAATATGCAAAGAAGAGGTCATGTTGGACTTTATATAGTAAGTAAGTCTGAAAAAGTCCATAAAACCTAGAAGATGAGTAGTACACTATTTATTGAAGTGTTATGTAATGGTCACAGAGTCTAAATTGATGTTGATATCTGAAAACACAAGCATGTTAGAATGAAGGAATCTGGAAACCAGACTTCTAAAGGGAAACTTGTTGTCTGGTATTGGGTATTGTGTTCATCTGGGTCCAGAACTATCATTACCTCAGTTGTTGAATGAATTAATGAGTGAACAAATGAAATAAATGTATCTGAAAGTTGGAACAATACTTTCAGTGGCTTTCTGACCTTTAGTATAAAAGGAAAATGTAGCAGCGGAAAAGACCTAATAGAAAGTCCTGTAACTACTCCTCAAGTCAATACCTACCCCAAATCAAGACTTGTTGTTTACCTCATATTCTGGAAGCATAGTAAAGATGGTTGCTGCCCTTAAGAACCAGAAAGATAAAGAGGTGCTGGTCTCCATTAATTATTTAATTCACAGTTGTGTTCTACATAAAATAAAAACATCCTAAAGGGAAAAATGTATATACTACATACTCATTTACATAATTAAAGCTATTTTCCAGATGTACACTATGTAAATGAGAAAAAAATATGGTTCTTGTGTTGCATGTAGTAGAATGCCTGAATTCAGAAGAATCAGAAGGACAGCTGCTGGTATTTAATATAATTCCCAGTGAACCAGCCATAGTAATTATACTTACTGTCTCTCTAGAAGTTGGAAAATAAACCCTAAAAACATTCAGGGGCCTATCATAGCACTCAGTATTTAAGATCAAATTTATCTGGGATGTGCTGGGATTTCCCTTAGATTGGATGGAAAGTTAATCTTGCACCTCTCACCATGAAAGAGAAAATATAACTCTGGATGGATGTGAGTCTCCAGATAGGAAATTCCTCCACACGGGATATTTCATATCTTTGAGTTTTGTTCTGGTACATATACAAGGTCAAAGTAATGATTACTAATCTTTGTGAGGCATGGATAAAAGAGGAAATAGAGGCAGAAGCAGACTGTGCTACATGCAGCACACGTGATCTGGCAGACCCAGAGCTATTAGAGATATCAGTGGTAGAAAAGCATGTGTATTGAAGGTGTTGGTAACTCCCAAGGAATTAAGACAAAGGAAAACCTCTGAGTAAGTCTCTGCTTTCTGCAGAGCAGAATTTTGAAAAATACTGAAAAGGGGTGGGGGGAGGATCACTACACTAATAAATGCCTGAAAGCTCATGGCCACTACCTTGAACACCTGCACCCCCTGTACTTGTAGAGGTTAAAGGTAACTTGTGTTAATTGTATGAAGTCTCAATAAATTTAGTATTTATACAAGTTTTTCTTCTCCTGGTATATACATTTCTGGCAATCTCTCTCTCTCTCTCTCTCTCTCTCTCTCTCTCTCTTTCTCTCTATGTATATACAATAAAACATTCTAGATATTATATTATATTATACATTATATTAAATATACATCATATACTATAAAACTTTCATTAGTCCCAATGGAATTTATTGATAATGTACTTATTACTCTTAAATATACTCTCAAAGAGGGCAAATATTTAACCTACCGGGCCTAATCAAGTTAAAGTGCAAGAAAGTCAAATGGTTATTATGGTATTTTTATCTTACTTTCAGTGGAAAAATTCTAGCTAATAAATGAAGGATAAATGATGATCAGAAGTAAACTGTTTGTAAATACATAATAAAACAATTAAAATAAATTTTCTAATATTATTTTAAAGTGTCTTTGCATTCAAGAGAAATATTCTTTAGTTTCATTGTGATGTTTTGGGTGGCTTTTGCATCATGGCAGTACTGGACTGATACAGTGGACTGGGCCATAAGTATTTCTTCTTCTGTTTTTTTTTTTTACAGTGTTGGTGAAATAGAGCAGAATATAGCTGTCACACTAAAAATAATACATGCAAAATTCATTAATGAATACCGAAAGCATCAGGATAAATAATGAAGTTTATAACCTTGATATTTGGTTAATAGTGCCTTAAAAACACTGAGACAACCAGGTTTTATAAGCACAGTGATAAAATTTAATACCAATATATAACTATGAATTCAAACAAATAACTATGAATCAAATCAAGCATGTAATTTAGAGAAATCATAAAGTTGCCAGAGAAACTACTGCTATGTGAAATGTGCAGAATCCTACCACATTCATGACATTCTTTCTCATTTAATATTGCACACAGATGTGGAAAAACATACACCCCACACAATGCATATTTTCTACAATACAATATACACTCTGGTATAATAAAACAGTGCAGTGATGTGTGGAATGTTTATGATTTGTGTGATTTGAGAAAAACATACCATCTTTGAGGCAGTTGGAGAATGTGTAATATGTACTGAATATTGGATGATTTTAATAATTTATTATCCATTTATTTAAGTATAGTTATGGTAAAATTTACTTAAAATTAGTATTCATTACCAGTAGAAAATAGGCACAAAGATATATTGATAACATAACATAATTTGCCTTAACAAATTTCCAACCAAACAAGCTCTAGTGACAGAAAAGGAAGTTTGCAGAAGGCAGAAATGAGAGGAGAGTGGCAGATGGACCTTAATTCTTTTCATGCTACTCATGCATACAGATTTCATAATTTCTCAAATAAAAAAGCAAAGAAAATGAGAACCAAAATAACTCATCAGCTTGGTAGACCAACATATAAAGACAAAGATTAATGTACTGATAAATTTTTAAACTATGAAATGTAAAGCCTGGGATTTAGCTCAGTGGTGCTGCACCTGCCTGGCCAGCGCAGTGTCCTGAATTTGATCCCAAGTACCAGGGGAAAAAAAAAAGAAAAGAAAAGAAAAGAAAAAAGGAGCATATGTGCTTTCCAACATACTGAATAGATTGAAAATGAACTGTTTGTTAACAAAAAGGGAGTTATATTAGTATGAAGCTCAAAGGCTGTAGGAAATCGCCAATATTATATAGTTCTTTAAAAAACAGTCCTACCAGGAATTTACTAACATTCTCTCTGGTTAAGTGAAAGAGTCTCTTCTGCACACCACTCAGAGACTTACCAGTTTTGAAATCATTTAAATCTTCATGTCTCCTATCTTATAAGTCTCTCAATTCAATCTTCTATTTAACTTTAAGGTTTGGGCTTTTTGCTGAAATTAACTAGATAATATGTCTGCCTTGTTAACCACTCCCCTCACTCTCACCCTTGGGTTTTTCCCGTCCTCACGTCTCCTTATCTACTATCAGCAAATCCTATAAATAAGTGTCAGCAGAAACAGCAAGAGTCATTTCTCAACATCCCTGCTGATTATGCAGAAATCAGCCTGGTTCTTAAGTTGTACTTATCAAAATGAGAAAGGTCATGCAAATCACACTCTTCTTAAAATTCTTGAGTCAGAAACCAGAAATGTAGGCTACATTCTTATAAATGTGTAGCTTCCAAATAGCTTTGTTGATTTAAATTGTGTAGAATCTCATTCAAACAACTATTGAATGATATTTTACATTTTTTGTTCTCTTTCCAAATGGCCTTGTTCCAGAGCTTCTGCAGGCCCCAAGGCTGGGAATGTACTTTCTAAAAGGCAATTCTTTGCAGCCTGAAGCTGGTATACAAAGGAAAGCAACTATCCGTGTTCTTCCTTCTGTTTCTGCTCAGCCAATGAGTTTAAGGCCATTTGAGCTCTTCAAACCCTTTAAAAGATGTCTTTTGCTGTGTTACGCCTGTTAGTTTTTTGCCTACTCCAATGGCATTCACTTTCACCATGAAACTGAAATTATGATATATAAACCACAGCTTTGTTTGAGCCTATGACCTGTTCCATTATCATTTCAATGTCCTTGTCCACTCAATATCTCTTGCAAGCAAAGAAAAATCCACAGATTGATATTAATGCAGGATAGCACAGTGCTGGTCATGTTTGTTCAGGGGTGGTAATTATTTTAATACATGATCGTTTTTGTCTTTGGATTAGCACAGCTGCTTCACATTCTAGCACAAAGTGTAGTTTGATTGAAGTGGTCCTTTCTTTTCATGAGTTAGAATGCCCAGTAAAAGGCAAATGTATGTAGAGACTTTAATGAAAAGAGATCCACAAAATGTTCCTAGGAAATGGATTTGTGTGAAGCAACAGCTGCTTATCTTATACTAGTCTTTAAATATCAATAACCCAGGACAAGAGGGCTGTGGAAGAGGGAGCATAACAATACTGTCAGAAGGACAAAGCATTTTTAGGGTTTTATGAATACTGCTGTGTATCTCTTGTGTGCTCAAGTATTACTATTCCTCTTGTACTGCCTGGCTACTTCTTTAAGCAAATCTCAACTTGGAACAATATAATTACATCAGGAAAGAACAATTGCCAATTGACATTGAGTATTATGCGATAATACAGACAGCAACATGCTTCCGTTTAATTTATAATCCTTCCAAATTCCCATGGATTAAACAGTGAGTAGATAGTCATGGGTGGTATGTGGAATTATATAAATATGGATCTAATTATGAGGATACAAGAACAATAACCAGAGGGAGGAGAGAACTGCTAAAATGCCACCGTAATTTATTAACATATGAGAAAGAATTTGTCTGAGCTATTAAGTGCAGTATAAGTCAATTCCAAGGACAGTGAATCTTTAATTAATTTTCCTCATAAAGACTTTGAAGGGCCTCCGGTTATATTTAGATCATTGGAATTGCTGCATAGGTCCTGAACAAGAAAGCCTATTAGCTGTTAGTCTAGTAGAAAGACTACAGTTCAGAGACTATGATAGAAAACTTTCTAAAAAGATTCAGAGGAGTTGACTTTTTCCTCAAAATTAGTAAATACCTCAGAATCTCAAAATTGAAGAAATGTTTTCTGATGCAGATATATTTTGACAATTTTTTCACAAACAAGTCAAAAAAATCCAACCACTGAATTAAAAAATGTCATCCTGTTTTAATGTGCAGTATTTTTTAAATAGGAGCCACTTAAATTCCTCCAAATTAATTTTGGATAGTGCTCTCCTCACATCCTTTCTCCCTAGATAACCTCAACCCAGGCACCCTTTCCGTTTCTTCTTTTTATCTCTGAAGTAAAATGAACTTGTTTGCCAAGTCTCAACAGCCCTTTAGATCTTTTAACTGATTCTGGATAAGCTATCTTCTGCTCTTTGGAGATGTTATCAATATTGTCTTAGTTTAGAAAAACATCTCTACCCTTAATGGCTTCATTCATTCTAAACATATGCTTTGGTCTCTATTCTACAAAACACCCTTCCAAACATGTACAAAACCCTTGATCTAATAATCCTGTGCTATCGTTCCACAAAGTCACTAAACAACAGGCTACTCTAGATTGTCTCCTCTAATTCAACAATTTATTCTGTTTGTTCACAATGCTTTGAATCCTGAGCCAGTTTTATTTCATACAGCCAACAGCATTGCTCATCCTAGTTATATCTATTTACTTTGGGATTACGTCAAGCCATTGCTAAGAAAAACTTGTAAAGTGCATTGGAGCACTAATTTTATTTATTTTTCCTCATTGAGTTTATTGGTACACTTTAGGTATACACTACAGTTGCATTCATTACTGGGATCTTGTATCTTTACATGACAGGTCTTGGCTCTCATTTTTTCCCCTTGTCCCTGCCCTCTCTTCACCCGCTACTCCCCTCCCCATTTACAAACAATTTATTTCCATTTTTTCATTTTCTCATTTTTTTTTCTTTTCCCTTATTTCCTTTCCCCTACCCTTCCCACTTTCCCCACACCTTTAGCCATTTTCTTCCTATTTCACATGGTCACTTATCGCATTAGGATCTTATGTACTATTATAGTTTTCACACCAGGGAAACTATTTGGTATTTACACATGTGTGACTTATTTATTTCACTTAGGAATATATCCTCAATATGTGTCCATTTTCCTATGAATGAATCTAATTTCTCATTTTTATGGCTGAGTACTATTCCATTTTATAGAAAAACCACATCTTATATATCCAGTTTCCAACTGATGGGAAAATGCGCTGTTTCCAAGTTTTAGCTATTACATACTGTGCTGCTATAAATGTGGGTGCACATATATCACTGTGATATGATTCTTTTAATTCTTTTGGAAAGATACCCAGCAGAGGGATGGCTGGGTCAAATGGAACCTCTAGTCCCAGCTCTTTGAGGTATCTCCATATTGATTTCCATAGTGGTTGCACCAGTCTGCCCTCCCACTAACAGTGGAGAAGGGTTCCTTTCTCCCCACAACCCCGCCAACATTAGTTATTGGTTCATTTCTTGAAAGCAGCCATTCTTTGTGGGGTCTAATTTTATAAGAGTCTGTTTTACTACAGAAAAATTCTAACTGGATACTAGTTATAGGCTGAAAAGTGTCTATAATGGTTTAGATTTAAAATGTCCTCCTAAAATCTCATGTATTCAGTGGAGGCTTTGAATAGGCCAATGAATCATAGGGACCTTATTTTCAAAAGTGGATTAATCAGCTCTCAGCTGAACTTGCTTTTATGAGGTAAGGCTTGATTGCAATAGATGGGTCACTGGGAGTATAATCTGGAAGAGTACACTCTTCTCCTCAGTTTCTTCCTGTCTCTGGGGTGAGAAGCTTTTCTCTGTACTACAGTTTCCTGTCTCGTAGACAGCAATGGACTGAACACTCTGAACTCATGAGCCATGTAAACCTTTCCACCTTTGCTTTAGGTGTCAGATATTTAATCCCAGCAACAGAAAAGCTGACTAATACACTGTTTTTCAATATCCCATGTCTACCAAGTTGTGACATTTAATGTTTTGATTTCTTTTAGACTTTTTCTTGAGGTCTTTTTTAACATGGCCTGAAGCCATGATATTCCTCTGTGCGAGAGAGATATTTACTAGGAGGGTTCATCACATAGTAATAATAAAGGAATCAGTTACCTCTAAAAGCTTAATCTAATCTAAACACATCTATCTGCACCCAAAGTAATTCAATAAAATACATGCCGCCAAAAAATGAGATAAATCTCACAAGAATCCCAAGTAATTTATGCAGCTTCTGTTTTGTTAAGAGATGGAGCATAACTCTACACAACTTAGCTGGGGCTGCTAAAATGCACAAAGAGTTCAGTGTTAAAAGGAAAAAAAAAGAACAGTTTTGTGGGAGAAGCCTGAAATATTGCCTCAATCAGGTGAGCAAAGTTAGTATCAAGAGTGACATATACAGTAATATATACTACCGGGCATATACAGTATGTTATAAAGAGAATGCCTCTTAACCTCTGTAGTCTTCTTCCCCAAACACAAAATTCTAGTGTAATATGACTCAAATGTCAGAAAGATCCCAATTGATGGACTTTCTACAGGACACCTGGTTCAGGAATACTAACATCTGTCCAGGATACCTGAAACTAAAGAAAACTTTTATAAACTATCATAGCTAAGAAGAGACTTAATGATTAAATATATTACAGTCTTCTGAATGACATGCTGGTACAGAAAAAAAAAAGCGAATTTAAGAACTTCAAATAAAATGCAGGCTTTAATGGTAAGATGTTAATATCATGTCATTAATTATGATAACTCTAACACTCTAATGTAAGATATCAATAATGGAGCATTTCTGTGGGGAGTATGTTCAAACTCAGTGCTATCTTAACAATTTTCTTAAAATTAAAACATTTCACAAAATAAGAAGTTTATGCACACAACTGAAATCCGTACACATTGCTGCACCTTTGTTTACAGAAATACAGTATGCCTCTTTCTTGTTTGTGGAAATATATAAACAATTGGTGATTCAGCATTTGGAAGTTTTGAAATAAGTTTTCTTAACCATTTTACATTTAACAGATACTTCCACAAATACAAAAACCTGTCAACTTTCATTAATTTTTAGAGTTTGGATGAATCCTTCTGAATTCCACTGAGATTGAGGAATCTGTAACAGTTTCCTAAACTACCTTTCTACTGTTCTTTGCTATTGCTCATTTGTTTCCATCTTGTTTCTTTTGGTAATCGTCTGCAAACTGGAGGAAATTTGCTCTGCTCTTGTAGTCCACACTTTTGAGACCAGTCAGCCTCAGTGGCTTAATTTTTTCTGGTTATTTCAGTGTAGACTCTATTTTTCCAAAATGGTCTCTTTTTCTTCACATACATTAGTTTTATTTTTCATTAATCAGTTTCAATGTCTTTCTTTATGCTTGGATATTTTATTCTTTGCTTCTGTCCCAAATGTCACTGTGAAAGTACACCATCATCGAACTTCCTACTATACATAAAACAGCATCTCATACATGACTAACCTTAAATGAGCATAGTTTAATCAAAATAATTTAATTATAAATGCAAACATGCAGATATAGTACCTATAAGTAAGTTGTTGTACTACATGAAATCATATAACACATATTACATGGAACATGCATACATACAAATATACTTATTAGATTTACCATGAAAAATTTTATAGTAACAGGAAAACTCTGAATATTGACAGGAAAACTTTGAATATCATCTTCCATGGTAGTACTATTTCATTGCTACCACACTAGGTCAATATCATGCTACTCATATTTTTAAATTAGGAATTAGCTTTCCAGTTGAACTCCTATGAAATAGCTGTCTTTCTTAAAACAAAACAAAAGCTCCTCTGGATTCAGAATAGTGACGTATAAATTTTTCTTCTTTCTAGTGAGAATGCAAACTTTACTGCAGTATCCATTTTTCTCAAGTCATTCCTTAAGTAGGCATCAAGGATTTCACAGAGAACTATATATTTCAAACTCCCCAAAGTGATATTGAAAAAAATAATTCTATGTGAAACTGGATCAAGCCTAAACGTAGATATTTTAATATTAAAAGAAATTATGGATTTCTAATATTTAGTATTATGGCCTATGTAATATATAAAATATGTACATGGAACAAACATAAATGGGGGAAATATATACATAAGAAATCTGATTTTTAAAAATTGAGTTCTACCTCATCACTTCATTTGGTTTTGTTTATGGGATAAGTTTTCTTTTATAAACACATGCACAAATGTACAGAATGAGTTAGGAGTTTTTATAGCTCATCATTTTCACAATTAAATTTACCAGTTGAAGTCAAACTGGTTCATGAATGTGTGAGGCTAGAAGAATGACTAGGTACTGATTCAACTATGACGGGTTCTTTTGAATAAACATGTTTGACTTCTCTGGCCGTGATAGACAAGAAATAGATCAGACAGTAATATTTAAGAGTATTTCTAACACCCTGCCCTGAATTTGTTAAAGTGATTAAAATATGAAAAGTAGACCTACACAGATATCATTCATTATTAACTTGGCATCCCACCAAGTGGTCAAATACATTAAATCTTATTCAAATAAATAGTTTCTAGTTTAAAATTTCTATCAGTTTTTATTATTGTAAAGTAGGTTAGGTACTAGGGTGGCTGAGGTAAGACAATCAGAAATTTGACACCAGCCTGAACACCGTAATGAGACTCTTTTTTTTTTTTTCAGCTTTAATTGAGTTTATTGGTACATTTTAGGGATACAGTACGGTTACATTCATTGTTGGGATCTTGTACTTCTAAATGACAAGTCTTGATTCTCATTTTTTCCCCTTACCTCTGCCCTCCCTTCACCCCTTCCTCCCCTCCCCATCTACAAACACTTTATTTTCATCTTTTCATTATCTCACATTTTGTTCTTTTCCCTTATTACCCTTCCCCTACCCATCCCACCTTCCCTGCACCTTTAGCTCCTTTCTTCCCATTTCTAAATGTCAGTAATCTTATTAGGATCTTATGTATTGTTGCAGATTATTCACACCAGGGAAACTATTCAGTATTTACACATGTGTGACTTATTTATTTCATTTAGGAGTATATCTTCAATATGTATCCATTTTCCTATGAATGAATCTATTTTCTAATTCTTTATGGCTGAGTAATATTCCATTTTAAAGAAAAACCACAACTTCTTTATCCAGTTTCCAACGGATGGGCAAATGGGCTGTTCCCAAGATTTAGCTATTACAAACTGTGCTGCTATAAACATGGGTGTGCATACTTCTCTGTGATATGATTCTTTTAGTTCTTTTGGAAAGATACCCAGCAGAGGGATGGCTGGGTCAAATGGAACCTCTAGTTTCAGCTCTTTGGGTATCTCCATATTGATTTCCATAGTGGTTGCACCAGTCTGCACTCCCACCAACAATGGAGAAGAGTTCCTTTCTCCTCACAACCCCGCCAACATTTGTTATTTTGTGATTTCTTGATAGCAGCCATTCTTTGTGGGGTGAGGTGGAATCTCAGTGTTGTTTTCATCTGCATCCTACATTGTAGATTGTCTCTTAGTTCTGCTTATGGTTTCTTTTGAAGTACAGAAGCTTTTTAGTAAGATGAGATCCCAGTTGTTGATTCTATCTGCTAGTTCCCGTGCTACTGAGGATTTGTTCATAAAGTCTTTTCCTATACCAATGTCTTCTGGCAGGTGTGCGACCACCCGGACTGCGCGCCACCAGACCCAGTAAGGACCCAAGGACCCTGGAGGGGGTCTCTTCACCTGCCTACCTGCCTGAGACTCTTTTTAAAATAAATGAATAGTTAAATAGATGAATCCTAGAAATATAATCTACTTATATTAAGATGTGTAAATTCCAATATTATAATTGGCAACTTACGGTTTTCTTCAGAAAAAGTGTAAATATTTGTGAGAATGTTCTTTACTACTATTTCACATTATTTGTTTAAATAATTAAATATGAGCCACCCAATATATTCAGAGCATCATTATAAATTATATAGTTGAAATAAAACATAAATGAAGGAGATTTAGTGGCTAAACTAATTTTTTGTTTCCAGAAAATAAAATGGAAACATTTTATTCTTCAAGTATATAAAAAGAGCAGCATGCAAAATTAGAACAATACTTTGATGTAAAATAAGGTATAATATGTACTAAAAGAAAGACCTGAAGTACAACCAATAGAAGTACCAGTGACTCTTCTAGTGTTTAAATGTGCTATCTTTTCTACCTGAATGCAAAAATTCCCAGGTGTTCTAAATGTGTATTTATATTACTCATTTTGTAGAAACTTACAATTTTTGTTAGTTATAAATATTTTGGTGAGATTCAAACACATATCTACAAAATATTCATTTTGATATTTAAAATAAAAAGCTCCTCTCATACTTATATCTATACTAAAAATATAAGTATGATGTCCCAAGTAGCATGTCAATATTTTTCACAGTAATGAGTGGAAGTCAGTTTCTTTTTTTAAAAAATAAGTTCACTGGTATATTTTGGGTATACAATACAGTTCATTCATCATTGGGATGTGCACCTTTACATAACTTACCTTGGTTCTTATTTTTTCCCCATTCCAACCCTCCCTTCACCTCCTTCCCTTCCCTGTTTACAAATACATCGTTTCCATGTTTTCCTTTTCTCATATTTTTTCTTTTCCCTGTTTACCTTTCCCCTAGTCCTTCCACTCCCCCTACTCTTTTAGACCTTTCCTTCCTACTACACAATATCAATTATATGTTTTAATCCTTATTTGCACTTTTAGTTTTTCACACCAAAGAAACTATTCAGTATTTACACATGTGTAACTTATTAATTTCACTTAAGAGTATGACCTCAATGTGCACTCACTTAGCTATAAGTATCTCTAGTCTCTCATTCTTTATGGCTAAGTAGTACTACATTTTCTATTTTTTAAAAGTCCATATCTTTACCCAGTCTCCAGTTGATGGGCAATTGGGCTGTTTCCAAATTTTAGCTATTATGGAGGTCAGTTTTTAAACTCCTGTTACATTGAAAACAATCCACATATGTCTTTAAAATCAAGACTATTAATTAACTAGAATTTTGAAAGAAAAGCTCACTAAATTTATTATGCACTTTTTGTTTATGATTTCTGAGCTAACAACTTTGTATAATATCTACAAGGAAATAGAAAAGATCTAAAGACAGACTGCTGAAGTAACACTAAGTTTCAATTAACCAACTGTGCTTCGCCAGAGCTCTTTTGCCCTTTCTAAGTGTTAGCAACATAAATGAAATTTAAAATGAGTCAAAATTTTATGTTCAAGAGTATGTATGTACATTTATTTGTTTATTTATTCGTTCATTCATTTATTAGTTGAGACAGCATCTCACTATGTATTTCAGACTGCCTTTGAACTCTCTATGTATTCCAAGATGGCCATGAACTTGGGGAAATCCTCCAGTCTCAGCTGCGATTGCAGGCATGGACCACTGTCTCAGGCTTATTCATTTTAAATCATAACAACTATGATTATAAGTACATTAATACATTAATTATTAATTTAAATCAAACCCAGAATAATACTATGCTAATGTAAGTTTTATATGACACATTGAAAGTGTAACTTAATTCAGGAAGATCATCTTTCAGAAAGATGTCATATCGATAGAGATAGTAATACTTGATGAATGTACGTATGTAGGATTGCTTTGAAATTCAAAGAAAAAAGATTTCTTTTTTGTTCACATGTGTGCTACACAAAGAAGATGTTGCTGAAAGACATTTCATCTAATTGAATCAAGTGTTGGTAATTCATTGAAAATTATGATAAGGATGAGGGAGTGTTCAAGGATGATTCCTACGTGTTACACTTGGGCAACCTAACAGGTTGCATGTTGGCTTTTATCTTAGATGAGAGATTCTGAAAAGAGGAATGAAGGAAGAAAGAAGTGCCTGACTGTGGAAGTGATCTTTCGCATGTAGAGTATGAGATGCTTGTGAAAATCCACATGGGTGTGTCCTGAAGACACTGCATTTGCAATGCAAGCAGGTCAAACGATCAGGTGGCACCACATGAGAAAGTTCTAGATTTGCACCTACTGCATTTTTTTCATTGGGAAACAAAGAAAAATCATCTTCAGTGAGCAAAATAAGGTAAAAGAGAATGGGAAGATCAGGAGAGAGGGGAAGGAGTTTGACGTTCACATTCTTCAACAGAGGGAGGAAGGAAGTTCAACAGGACATAAAATGATTGACAGAGTGAAAACATTTTTGAGGTTAGGTCATGAGTTCACCATCTAGGTCTATCCTTTGAAAAATTTACTCCAGCCAGGCTTCCAAGTCTAAAGACAACAGCACAGGAAAAAGCAGGGTTTTCCTAATTAGTTAAAGGAGGAAACAAAAGATTAAAAGAATAGTATTAATATCATGAATAATAAACTCTCAACTGGTTAATAAGTGGAGTGAATAGAAGAGCAAATATATATCATATATTGTGAATATATATTGTGAAATATATATATTTCAAATATATTGTGAAACTCAGACTTGTAAAAACACAATACTGATGTAAATAATTTAATTTATTCTGTTACTCATAGTTAAGGATAGGAAAGCATGTTGTAATTCAAAATAAATGACATAAAGTACCGTTAGGAAGGATACAATGGCCCGGGGATTTAGCTTAGCGGTTATGTGGCCTGCCTTGCAAGCGCAAAGATCCGAGTTCAATCCCCGGTACCAAAATCAAAACAAAACAAAAGAAATGTTTAACATCAAAAGAAGCAAAGAGGATCACCTCCCCGAAGTATTTAAGTCAAATGGAATAACATTATATATATTGAAGTCGCTAGTGACATAACTTGAAAGAAACTATTGTGTGAATTTACCTGTATACAACATAATGAACCAATGGATTAACTTCATGAAATTTTTCTAGCATTCTTTCCTGAGTAGATTATTATCTCAGATCTATATTTGAGTTTAACAACCTCGCAAGAGGAAAAAATAATTAAAGCATTATTAGAAGCATGGGAGATTTTTGACAAAGGGAGGACAGAATTACAGAAACTTTGGTTAAATAAATATGAATAAAAAGTTAAAAAATAAAATGCAAAGGAAATGAAGATAAAGAATTGAGATGAAAAGATGTCATGAATTGTAAATGAGATTTGTTTTGAGGTGCTGACTCATACATGCAAAGCTTTCTATTAAGCTCAGAACAAAATAGAATCTAATTTTACTTATGAAAAAAAGAAAAGTCTTTTTCTTTTTAATGGCTTTTGGATAATTATGAAAAGGACAGAATAATTTCTATATACTTCTTTGAATTGGAAGACTTTGATATTAGAACAAAACATTGATTTTGGAAACAAGTCATACATTTTAATTTTTTTCTTTTTTATAGTGAAGATTACGGCAATGCATTCAGGAGACAATCAGAAAAGAATGAGAAGTAGATTTATAATCATATATATTTTTTCATCACATAAAATTTTTTTCAAGCAGTTTTCTTCTTTATTCTAGAAAAGAGCCAATGAACTAACTTTAATGGATTCTCAAACTACCAGAAATAATCCTTAAATAAAAATATTCTTCTTTTCTGCCTTCCTTACTCTGCTCACATTTTTCAACTTCTTGTACATATACAAATGTACATAGCTACGTGTGAACACTAATAAAGGCACATGCACAGACTCTTAAGGAAACCTCATAAAAAGCAATTAGGAAAACTATTAAGACACCTATTTTTTTTCTAACTTAAAAGATAGACTACATGCTAGCCTTGCTCATAGATGAGCATTTTTCCCTAAGAAATCCCCCACTGAGTGATCTGTGTCTTCCTAAAATATGTTTTTACGATAACACAAAAAATATGTTGTTAAGTACTGTATGTGTAGTGCACATAAATTCATGTTTAACTAGTTATGTGCTACTGTGCTTAGGAAGGACACTTTACTGATGAAATTTCACCTGTTTTATCCTTGTTTTACATAGTCACATGTGGCAAGGGTTTGTGAATTTGTTGTGAGGATATAACAATGTGTTTGTGCTCTGTTAAGTAATTGTTATTAGGATTTATGAAGAAAGGTATTATATGAGTAGTTGCATTGGAATTCTTCCAAATAAAGAACAAAACATACCGTAAAATTTTCAGTAGGGTTTTTTTATGTTCCTGAAAGAGCTAAGGTTTTACAAAATAGATTTCACAAATAAAGTTAGCAAATTTATATTCAAATGAATGGTTAGAAATGTTTTCTCTCATGTGACTAAGCCCTCCAAATCTTTACCATGTCCATTTTTTTATTCTCTCTTCTGAAATAGTGAAGGACATAGAAACGAAAATTTCTTATTAAAATCAGTGGCTATCAAGTAAAGTATAATTATTTTATCATTTGGATCCCCTATATGATGTCTCTATCAAGCAGTTTTTTATGTTCTGCTGATTTGTTTCTTATTAATCATCTTATTCTAACAGTTCTAGTTTTCAAAATAATTACCTTTACCAAACCCTCTTTGTGTGGGGGGGGGTGTAGAGGGGTGTGTTACTAGGAATTGAATTTCGGACATTGTGCTTTCAAGTGAGGCAGCAGAACCACTGAGCAAAATTCCCAGCCACCCTCTTATTAATTTATACTATTTATAACCCTATATGCAGGAGGCATACAGATCAAATTCAGTTCTGTAAAGCCTACATATATTACTAAAGCTTCCATTTACAAAGCAGAAGTTATCACATTCACTTAAAAACCTCTCTAAGCATTTCAAAGAGTCGTCAGGGCTTATACGTTCCACACACCAGACTTACGTCTGGTTGCCTCTGCTCTCCACGATGTTTATCCTGCTTACCACTCCCTTCTCAGTGTTTGCGTCTCTCAGTGGTGCTCTGCCATGTCCTTTACTATTGCAGCTGCAGGAAAATGACTGTTTCTGATGCATCTTACCTAGCAAAATACACAAGAATAATGATGGTGATACATATGAATTCCTTTAAATCTTACCTGTCCTTTGGATGCAGTGTTTTTCGCTGATGTGCAGATGTCCTTTGGGATTATTTTCACAAGACATCTATAGTATCTTTTGCAAGTTTTCTCTCCATGTTGTAACTTTCCGTGGGCATTAAATAACTTCTCACTGTTCTTCCATCTGGAGAGATCCATCATGCCTTTGCCTTTGGTTCATTACACGTATTATTTGCATCTTCAGACAGTCCTAGCAGTTTTCTTTTTCTCTTAATCATCCAAAACCTCTAAGGTGCAAGTAATGCACATTGATATCATTAGCCAATCTTAATATTATGCTGGGCTTACAAGGCAAAGTTGCATTTTATTAGGTACAACTAAATCCACATATACTGCAGATTTATTTCTCTTTTGCCACTTAATTTGCCTTCCTTATTTTTTAAAGTATCTTTTATGATCCAAATTAATCTTTTATGAATATGAGGCTTTATTTCTTTTGCTATTTTTATATCACTGCTAGCATGCGATTGGGAGCTCCAAAAATAAACACAAAATGAGTTCTGTCTTGTGGTGAACATACCAAAAAAATTGTTGCGCACTAGGCAAAAATGTCTACTCTGATGTCTTAATCTCTGGGATAATTCTAACTCAACAAACTAGACTATTCCTTATGTCTTGGAATTTGGCTAAGAGTGAAGTTGCCAATGACCTCCTACTTTTCTTTCCAAACCCTACTGTGTTACCTTCCACGCAGCACCTAACATGAACATGCCAGAAGTAATACGCCAGCCCACACATGCAAATCCTCTCAGCCATAAAGGGGGAATTCACTGGCAAAACCAAATTTTATCTATTTTTTTCGAGCATCTTAGTAAGATAGGATATCAAAATGTAATACAAAAATTTACCCTGGTAAATTATGTCACAAAATATTTAAAATTTTTCATTTTTCTAAGAAAAATGTTAGAAGACACAAAAAACATCCTTAATGGGCAAAGAATTTGAACTGGTACTCCAGAAAAGAAAATTTTCAAGGATAGAGTACCCTCAAGAAACAGCGCTCATTGATGACTGTCATTTCTTATATATATTTATAACTGGCATTCTACTGCAAGAACTATACAATACTATGAGCTCATAGACTTTATTTTCCAGAAATGAAAACTTTGAATAATTGAATTTAAAATAACCAATATTTGTTATATTGGATGAATGTTTCTAATAAAATGGAGCAAGACAGAGGCAACATCATTGCTGTCATATTCTCACAAAAATCTGAGTATACAAAACCACGAGACAACAATAGGCAAAACAAATTTGAGAAATCTTTTTATAGAATAACTTGATAATATGTATCAGGGTCCAAAATCCATAGAAAGAATTATCAACAACTGGTGAAACTTGGAAGGAAGGTATATGGTAGTTTCTTTTTCAACCTTTTCTTAAAGACAAAAAAATAAAATAAAATAAAAATAGAATTTAAAACAAAAAAAATGATTTGAACAAATAGATAAATTTCATGAATTAGAGAAAGAATTTTATTTAAAGCACAGGAGAAAGGTGAAACAACTGTCATTTTCTGGTACAGAGTTAAACTGAAACACTTCATGAATGATTTGGGGAGATGGGGATTTCTCTCTCTCCTAAGCCCTATGCAAATACACATGTATATGCATTGTATATCATATTTTAAGATTTTAGATTTCACATCGCACTCATATGTATGTGGTACATATATGTTTATGATTGCATTTTTGGATAGAGTAATGCTTTACTTCTTAATCATAAGTGGTGGCAGAGCCTATAGTCCCAGCACTCCAAAGACTGAGGCAGGAGATTCATGAGTTGAAGGCCAGCTTGGTTTACATAAGCAGTTCAAGGTTAACATACACTGTGCTGCAAGATCTCGTATCAAAAAATCTAGATGGGGAGGGGAGGAGGGGGTGAAGGGAGGGCAGAGGTAAGGGGAAAAAATGAGAACCAAGACCTGTCATGTCGAGGTACAAGATCCCAACAATGAATGTAACTGTACTGTACACCTAAAATGTACCAATAAACTCAATTAAAGCTGAAAAAAAAACATATGAAAAAAAATCAAATAGTAAATAAAAATAAAATTTTACTTCACATCTTTCTCAAATGTTGACTCAGAGATACATTTATCTATTATTTTGTTATTTATGTGTGTGTGTGTGTGTGTGTGTGTGTGTGTGTGTGTGTGTGTGTGAGAGAGAGAGAGAGAGAGAGAGAGTAATTTTCTTAAGGTAGGTTTATCTGGAATACCAAAATCAACACATGATATTTCTAATGATTATTTCAGGGAAGATAGAATACACAGTATCATATATGTCATCAATCATGAATTTTCCTTCTGAGACCTCTATCATAAACCACTAGACAAAGATTTTATCTTTTAAAAGAGCTTGACAAGCTAAGTTAAATATTTCAGAAAAATGTACTAGATCACTCAAGATTACTGCACCAAACTAAATTACAAACAGTAGTGTCTCCTGTTTCTTGCACAAAAATTGATGCAAATATTATTCTTAATCATAATTTTAACTTTTAGATTAATTTATCCCAATGAGAATAATACAAACTTTCTAAAATAAAAGGGACATTATTTGGTTGGCATCGATTTTAAATTCAATATAATTGACATTTTCTAGTATAATTGCATAAAATAAAAATTGAGCAGAAGAAGAAAACTAAAAGTAATTTTTACTTTTATAAATATTTCAAATCAGTCAGATGGAAATGAAAAAGATTGAACTTAATTGTCCTACGCTTTTTTAAAATGCCAACATTCAAACAAATATGATGTGTGAGAAAATATCAAAAGTTTTATACTAATAAATTGATACGACAGATGCCTAAAACAATTATTTGCTCAAAATATAACTGGCTTACAATTTTGTCTCTTACAATTTACTCAATTCATTTAGTTTTAATAAACTTGATATTTTAGGTTATCTGTTCAATATGAAAAATCTAGACATATAAATTGTAAGAAAAAATTCATAAAAACATTTTGAAAGATGTATCTATTCTACTATGAAAATTTTCATTTTTTACTCTCAGGTTCGATGACTTTTCTGTGACATATTTGGGACTGTGTATTACTTGTAAGGGTGGGTCTTCACCACGTAATTATGTTTCAAATTCCTAGAGTTCCAAACCTTATGTGCATGCTGCTTTCTTATCTTTCCTCATTATGAATGTGTGTTGACTTCTGTGATATTTAAGTTTCCTTAACTTAAAATTTAATAAAGTGAGTACTAAATTAAGGACATAAAATGTCACTTGCACATTCTTTGAAAGCACAAAATAATATATTCCACTGAACAGCTGGGTAACTTTCATTCTTTATTCAAATTAAATCAAAAGTAACAAAAGTAGAGAAAATCTAAGTAGAAAAGACTATTTCAAAGTGCAAATAAATGCAAATCATCTACACATTAAAACGTGTGTATACACTTATTTTTAAAAATTCAATGCACTATCTAACAGAAAATAGATTTTTTTCTATTTTTTCTATAGGAGATCCAACTGTGCAATATATTCCTTAAAAAAATAATAAAATGGACAATATTGAATAAACATAATAAAGAGAAACTCATGATTATAAATGAAAAACAAGGCTAAGAAGACAGGAAACAAAGACAGCATTTTTTTTCCATCTTAATATCCAGTCTTTTTACCAGCACACATATCCTTAATTTAAAAAGAACTAATATATCCGTTAATCAAAATAAATTTGCTTTGTGAAACAAATATTAAACATCTATTTTCTTTTTTTTCTCATTGGTGTAGTTTAGTTATACAGTACAGTTACATTCATCATTGGGATCTTGTACCTTTCCATGACAGGTCTTGGTTCTCACGTTTTCCCCTTACCCCTGCCCTCCCTTCACCCCCTCCTCCCTTCCCTATTTACAAACACTTTATTTCCATTTTTTCATTTTCTCATATTTTTTTCTTTTCTCCAATTTCCTTTCCCCTACTCTTCCCACTTCCCCTACACCTTTTTAGCCCTTTTCTTCCTATTTCACATTGCATTGCCAATTATATCATTAGGATCTTATGTACAATTATAGTTTCTCTGGTGTGAAAAACAACTATTTTCACTTTGTCTTATATATCAATTTCCCTCTTACTCTATAAATATCAAAACAACACAGTAATGACTTTTAAATATCTTTTAGACTGAAATTTATCTTGATATGTGACATTATGTCTAGATTATTTGAAATTTATTTCATTTTTGCATTCTTTCCTTTTTTTATTTTGTCTTGTTTGTTTGGTTAGACAAGGTCTTCCTATGGGACCAGGCTGGCCTCAAACTTGCAGCGATCCTCCTGCCTCAGCCTCCAGAGTGCTGTGATTACAAGCATGTGCCACCATGCTTAGCAGTTGCCTCATTTTTAGACTTAGACATTCTTTGTATGTGTCACAACTAGGAAACCTACATACACTAATCTATAACATTGTGATTATGGTATTAATATTTTTAATAGACTTAGATCTTAGATTTCTATACTGAGTTATCTTGAGGTGAATGGTTATAAAAAGTTAATATATTGCCTTGAAAATGTCAAACTTTTAATTCTAATTTTGCTCCACTGTACAGGATTTTAACATAACATATTGAAATGCATGATAAATATTATGAAAATAGAATCAGATAAACAAATCAGAGATTACATAAATTAATTCTGCAGACATTTTCTACAGCCTTATAAGACACTGCTATCACATATATCAATTTTCATGTTTCACTTAATTTGGAATAATTTTAGTACTGTTAAAAGAAAAAAATGTCAAGGAAACACCCTGTATTTTCTGAATTTGTTCACTTTTGATGTTTTAAAATGGCACTAATTTAATTTTTGTTCATGAAACATTAAATCCTTGAGTAGCATATGTCCATTTCTCAGTAATTTCAGGAATGCTTAAAAATTGTTAGGAAGTAGGATACTGTATTAACTAAGTAATAAAAAAGAAATGCTTAAGCAAAACACCAATCATCAAATTATGTTATTTAGGGAGTAGTCGTTTTCATATTTTAGATCTATGGTGATTTGATACAAACTTTCTCTCTTACTTGCACACAAATTAAACAGCAATTCACCAATACATATACTTATTATTGTAGTTGCCTTTGTTGTTGCTTGTTCACATTTTATGGATGAGCAAGAAAACCCTTGTACGTGTCA
Organism: Fukomys damarensis; assembly: GCF_012274545.1. Taxonomy (NCBI): domain Eukaryota; kingdom Metazoa; phylum Chordata; class Mammalia; order Rodentia; family Bathyergidae; genus Fukomys; species Fukomys damarensis. The sequence goes on along the minus strand of NW_022900926.1, from coordinate 18,460,654 downwards.
TAGATTAACTATTCCTCTATTTGTGACGCTTTCCCTGCCCAGGTTGTGTGCTCATGGGTACTTTAGCATTGCTGCTTCATGCTGTACTTTGCCTGTTTACACATTTGTGAGTGTCACTGGACAGTGAGCTCTGCTAACACATGAAACAGAAACAAGGCAACAGAGATCAGGATCGTGATCGATTTGCTTTTATTAATTCAATATACTATGCCAAAATGATCTTTCCAAAAGACATATCAAATTATTTTATCCTTCTGCTTTTAATACATATTTGAACTCTGGTCTTAACCTCATTCCCACACTTTCCCCACAGTTTCTGTTAAATTCAAGTCTATAGAACTAGAATCAGCACATTGAATAATCTTGCTATTACAGCTGCAAACACTGAGCTCATCTTCAAAAGACCCTCAAACTTCACCTGACAGAAGAAGTTTCCACTGTAAAAGGGTCATTCAGTACGGCAGAAGTGCCGTGATCTGTTTTCCTTTCTACCCTCCATTCTTACTCTATCTCCTCAAAGGTGATTTCCGCCTAAGTGTTTGATATCATTCCCAGTTCTGCTTACATTTTAAATGCAAATATATTTAAAATCATAGAAAATATTTATGTATTTCTGTTTCAGAAAATTTGCCTTTTAAATAAATATAAGATGCTGTATATATCATCTCTCAGTTTATTTTTGTATTTAAATATTCCTTAATGTATATTTTCTACATAGAAATTTTCTTAAGGGTAAATTATGTTAAAGTTTACTGCTGTTAAGAATACAGTACCTGCTAATTCATGTAGTTCTTCTTCAATCTACATTTTTTAATGATTTTCTCTCTTCCTTATACCGTAGTCATAATATGTTTGTTTGTTTACCTCCTACCCTCAACTATATCTCGGCTTCCATTCACAGTATGTTTAGCATTCATAATTTTAATCTTTTTAAATTCCACTGAGAAGACTTTAATTTTATTTAATACATAGCTAACTTCATCCAAACGACTTATGAATGGTATGTACTTCCCTCTGCTGGTGGGGGATGTAAACCTTTTTCATTAACTATATTCTCATATTACATTAATTTCTTCCTGTATATACATTATGCACCCAATTTCATTTTCTTAATTGACCACAGTGTAAAATATGGCTTCTTGGTCTGTCAGATATGTCTCTATAGCTATTTTATAGTTTTAAAATCTTCTGTGATTAATGCCCTTCTTCTTTTCCGCCTAAATCCAGAACCAACATGTCTACCTTTGTTAAAAACAGGTCCTATTCTAGTTTTGATTAGGATGCAATAAATTCACGAATTAACATGATGACAATAATGTTTACAATATTAAGCTTCCCATGTAGGAATCTGATTTAATTGCTTCTTGAATTAGGCTTTCCTAAACAAGATAAAAGGAATAATACATTTCTTTTTAAGCTTTCTGATCCGTCTAGAAAAGTTTATCTGCATGATAAGTCTTTTTAAAAGCAGCACATTTGCTTTAATTGTTGAACCTGCATTGCCACATCCTAATCACTCAAATGGCATAGTTTACTTCTGAGTTCATTGTTGGTGGTGAACATTCAGTGAATTTAGCAGGTAAGCGAAATATGTTAGTTTATCTTTTTTCTATCTTATTTCCCTACCACTGTTCCTTGTTGTACTTTCTATTATTTTCTTCTTAATATCAACATTGTGCCTATTGTAGTGTGACTATTCTTAAAATGTACATCAAACTGATTACTTTTCATCTCTTTCCAATATAATAGGTTTAAATTTGTTTTAAGTAAACATTTGTTTTACTGTGTTCTAAGTTGTTGATAGTTCTTTTGTCATTCATATTTAAGAGTTTATTTTCCATTATGATTGATTTCTTGATCGAGTACTTAGAAAGTTTCTATAATTTCCAAACGTGCTTATAATCTTCTACTTCAATATTTTAAAACTTATATTTCTACATGTTTGCAGCACATAAAATTACCTTACATTCATTGTAGGGAACTGGTACGTGAACATAACACATTTCGATACTCGCTTTTTACTTTGCCAGCATCAGATTTATTCATTTATATTTTAAAGCCTTAACATTTTAATTCTCTTATATACATAAGTGACATTGTGAAATGGGAAGAAAAGGTCTAAAGTTGTAGGGAAGGTGGGATGGGTAGAGGAAGGGTAATAAGGGAAAAGAAAAAAATGTGAGAAAATGAAAAGATGGAAATAAAGTGTTTGTAAATGGGGAGGGGAGGAGGGGTAAGGGGAGGGCAGGGACAAGGGGTAAAAATGAGAACCAAGACTTGTCATGTAGAGGTACAAGATCCTAACAATGAATGTAACTGTACCGTATCCCTAAAATGCACCAATAAACTCAATTAATTTTTTTTAAAAAGCAAAAAACATAGACAACACATGAGATAATATTTGTTATAACTCAAATTTTAGTCTCCCCGTGTGTTCTATGTAATATCTTTTGTGCGGAATTTTTCAACTATTGTTATGACATGGTGTGTCACTGATCTTTGGTGAATGTTTCCTCTGTGCACGGGAGCAGCGTTGGAGGCAGACATCTACAAACAGCTGTTGAGTAAAATGTTCAAACTCTGTTCTAAACTTTCTGTTGTTATTAAACAATTTTTAGAGTAGTTTCAGCATCAAAGAAAAATGCAGAGGAAAGTTTAGAGATTTTCCACATTCCCCTGCCCTCACACATGCACTGCTTGTGTCATTATTAACATCCTCCGCCAGGCTGGCACATTTGTGATAACCAGTGACATCCTAGTCACCGAAGTTCCTATTTTACACTGGGATTCATAGTAGGTGTTGCACGTAAGAGTTTGTACACAATGTGTCCATCAGTAAATACTAGACCAACTGTTTTCACTGCCCTCAAAATCCATTCTTTCTTGTATGCTCATTTTCTTCTGCATAGCTGCAAGCAAACCCTGATCTTTGTACTCTCTCCATAGTTGTACCTTTTCCCAGATGCCGTAAACTAAGGGTGGAATTGTACACTCTGTAGCCCTTCCAGATTAGATTTCACTTAGCATGCATTTAAAATTTCTCCATTAAAATAAGTTTGATATAGTTCATTTATTTATAGTAATGGCAAAAGTTTTTCCTTCTCTACAGAATTGTAAACTAGAGTCTGAACTTTCTCTTAAGCGGGTGTGTGTACTTACTTGTAAACTCTTAAGAAAGAATTCTTATAATTCAGTTTAGCAAGAACTCCTCACTCTTTCTACTTGAACACTTCGGGTGCATGATGATTTATGATAAATTCCTCTTCCTTTACCACACACCAGGTAATAATTGATCCTGTCTGTCTTCAGCAAAAGTGGAGTTTGGTCAATATAGTCAGATTTCCTTTTGCTCCTGATACACCCCTTAGTAATTTTATATCCACTGATTCTACTTGGCTCTTTAGCTATAAATTTCCTCTGAGTCTCTGCTCTGTATTAGGAGTTGAGCACAATCTCCTTTCCTATTGGAAAATCCTACTGCAGTGATCTCTGTTTGTACCATGAAGACCCTGAATCAAGTCTGCCTTATTGTTCTGTAACAAGACTTATTCAAATTTGTTTTTCTTTAACAATGATGAAAAATAGTCCATCGTCTGTAGTTTATCTGTCCACTTAATGAAGTACATTTGATTGCTGCCAAGTTTTCAGTAATTATAAATAAATGTGCTCTAAAATACCTTATGCAGTTTGTGTTTGTGCATGTGTGTGTGCATAAGTGTAAATTTTCAATTCCTTTAGACAGATATCAAAGAATATAATTGCTAGATCAAACATTAGGAATGTATTCATTTTTGTAAGAAACAATTCTTTCAAAGCAAATGTACTATCCTGCATTTCTCTTTGTTTGGAATGTTCAAGCTCTAAATTTTTTTTAACTATATAATAAATTGTGGCAAGCTATGTTGATTCTACTGTAGCTGTAGAACATTGGAACTTATTCTGCCTAACCACATTCTGGTTTAACATTTAACATCTCAATGCAATTTTTTCTGAAAACTGACAATAATAAATTGGTTGAGTTTAAACTACCCTTAGTTCCTTAATAATTTATTTCATTCATTATTGTTTTTCCTAAGAAACTTCTACCTGTTCGTGAAAGATATTTTTATTTTACTGTTTCTTTCTTCTTTTTGTCATGGGCTAAATTTTGTTTCCAGGGCCTCAGAATGTGATTGCCTTTGATGATAGGCTATTTAAAGGAGCAAATAAACTAATATAAGTTCCTTAGAGTAAGCTCCAAAGCCATCCGATTGATGTCCTCATGAGAAGTTTATATTTCCTTACATTTATATCCTAGAATTTCCCTACATTTCTATCTTAGCATTTAAGATATTTTCCTTAGTATATATTTCATGGTTATATTCTTCCAGCAGGCAGATATTTAATTTTGCAAAACTTTTTTTTGTTGGATTATAGGGCTATTTCTCACATATAGTCTGTAATAAATAAGCTTAGACATATCTCATTTTTATCATTGATGTATAAATCTATAATCTTTTTGAGAAGTACAATTGTTCTACCAAAGGGTATGTTCGTTTTTACTTGTAAACTATTGAAAAATTTTACTAGGACATCACTGGTAACATATTCATAATTTTGAGTTGTAGAAAATTAAAATAACATTAAATAAAATGTAATGTAAACTTTTCTACATCATGTCTTCATGATTTTTGCTGTCACTGAGAACTAATAAATACTTATAGTCAGTACTTAATATTTCAAATGAATAAATACAGAAGGCAATGTACATTTATTGTTTTTTCAACTTTTTACTAATTTTTCTTTTTACCATTGACTACCTATAGCTTCTTAATTTTTGTATGAAGGAAATTCCTCATTTCAGTTGATGGGTTTCGAAGCCCAGGTATAGTAGTGATACATGTGGCTAAAATATAAATAATGAAAACTCCACATTCTGTAAGCCCCATGATTGATTCAGTGGTAAATTCTTGACTCAATTACTTCCAGAGAGAAATATTGAGGCTTTTTCTTGGCCCATAGGAAGAATGACAAATATTCTTTCAACAGGATTTAAACACGGGTAAATGTAAGGTGGAGTTTGTCCACTTACTTCAGCACACTATGAGGAAAAAACCTCCTGGAGAATGAAATGTACTGAAAGAGAGATGCATAGCTAAAAGAAAAAGAACCAGCAGGCATTAAAGACGTATTGATCCTGGCAGCTTAAAGTGCCCAGAATCAACTCAATCCTAGTATTTATCAATTGTGTGTGCTGATACATTTTAAAAACCACTTTCCAGGTTGAATTTCCTGTCATTCACAATAAAAAAATGTTTTAATTGACTCATGTATTTTTTAAATGTGATATTAATCTCTGTTTGATCTTAGTTAATCTTTCTACTATGTCTAATACATTTTCTTTTATCTCTCTTTTTTGGTTCTTGATTAATAATACAAAGTTTATCAGAGTATTAGCCATTTTGAAGTACTTTCATCTTATTAATTCTTTTTACTTGTTTCTTTTAGAATAATTTAACTAGGGTATTTTCAGGTTCTTGATATGAATATTTATTTCAATTACTGCCCTTCATTCTTTATGAATAATAAAGATTAACTTGAACTTCAAAATTCTACAGAAGAAAAATTTCAAATCTATTTTATTAATTTTGATACAAAATTATGCCCTGGCCATTCTTTCTCTAATATTTTGAATTGATTGTTTTCTTTTAACCAATACAAACTACTTAGGACAAACATTCTGTTAAAATATTCACAACATATTGCACAGAGGTCAAAGTATGTAGCCCTTCTACACTTCATGTAACTAATATATTAAAGTTATTTTGTGTCCTTATATGTGATAGTACTGTTTCTTGGTCAATAGAAATGTATTTTTATTTTATAATATGGATATTAATCCTCACACTAGCAAAGTACTATTTTCAATTTTTATATTCTTTCTTTTTTAAATAATTTTATTTCCTTTGTAAATATAAATAAAATTCAAAATTATTTTAAACATAAAAGCTTCAACTATAAAACTTCTAGAATAAATATGAGGAGGAAAGGAAGCTCTACAACATTGGTTTTAGTAATAATTTCTGGATTGACACCAAAATGCAAGGAACAAAAGCAAAATAAACATCTGAGAAACATTTAAATGTTTCTTGAAGTGTAAAGGAAACAATCAACTAAATGAAATTGTAGCCCATAGAATAAGAGAAAAAATACATACATACACATATATATTATATAAAGAATAACCTCATGCAATGATAAGCAATTCATACTCAAGGTATAACTGAATTTTTATATTCTTTCAATGATTATTCAAGTAGAAAAAATTTAATAGAAGAGTTTGTCTCCTGAAAGTTCTTTCTTGAAATTATTACTTTCAGAACCTAATTTATCCCAGTCCCAGAGTGTGCTTATGGGATGTGAGTATACAAAGTCCATGTGTTTTCTACAGAAAATAGTGTTTGTCAAAAAGGTAATAGGAGACCAAATGCACAAGTTGTTTCTTGATTACACTTTGTGAGGTGAATATTCAGAACATAAATAACATCATAAGTTTTTAGTGCTGCTATTATTTTTTATTTGAAACATTGGAATAATGATTTTGTCACAAAATGAATGATTATTTATTTCATAATTATTTCAATTAAGTTTCATAAAGTTGATATTTTTATATTTTATAATACCTTAATTTTCTATAAAATGAATCCCTCTTACAAAATTTAGGTTCATTGCTTCATTTCAATTAATCAACATTATTCACAATTTTGAGAATATATTGTCTATAAAGATGGCAAAATGTATGTAAATTTATTGTAAACAAACTTTGTAACCAAGAAAATTTCAGTTGGGACACATTAACCAACAGACACACTTATTAATTATTTCATTTAATCAGTTTCTTTTGCATTATTTCAGGTTTTTATTTTTTTGTTCTGTTTTTATGCCTCTTTTTCTCTTTCATTGTTTAAATTTTTAGGAAGATTAATGCTCCTTTAACACGTTGTGAAGTGTGAAATATAGTAGTATAAAAGGAAGAACACAAAATAAATGCTATGTCCAATATTTTTATCATCAGTTGAATGCCAAAATACCACCAAGTAACCTCAAGAATGGAGAATTTCCAGAAACTCAAAAAGCTCTTAAAATAATGTATTTTTTCATTTTTGTGCCACATTTTGAAACTTTAACAGTGGAATAAGGCTGGCAAGTTTATTTTTGTAGAATATTGCAGATAATCTAGATTGTCATTGTCAAATGAATGTGAATAGGTCTTGGTACTCAAATGCTAATAAAATAGAAAAAAAATCCTTTGGAAACATCTAGAAGGGCATATTGTGTGGCATCAGTGTATGCCCTGAGCATAAATGTGGTGCATTGTTCAGAACAACCGGGGCTACCTGAGCTCCAACTGAACTCAGTCCATGACATTCTCAAAGTAATATTGTGATAACCACATACTCACATCTCTTCAAACATATATCCATTATCTTGACTGTTAGGCTAATCACTTTTTCGTTTTCCATTATGATATTCACCAAATAATCATGAATTTCCAAACACTACAAATCAGTTGTGTCTCTTTCCCTTAATTTTAATAAACAAAAACTATATATAATTTGGATATTGTCAGTTTTATTCTCATTTCATTGCTTTTGTAAGAGTTACCAGTATTGTTGTTTCTGTATTTCATTCACTTACCTTAATCATTGTTATTTAATTAAATTGCAATTTAATACTCATTTTATATACATTTGAAATATTTACATTTTTGTTTATTAAAAGCAATGCTGCAGTACCTATTCCATGCATGTATTTTGGGAAACATGAAGTATATTTCAGTTGATTTTATAGCAAGAAAATAGACTGAGGTATCAACTGCGAGTATATGCATTTTCAATAATAATGAACAATTGGAGACTCTTTTTCAAACTGTTTATAACAACTTCCTTCCTCACCAGTAGGCTTCATTGCTTTACAACTTCACCAACACTGGATGCTAATGGATATTTTCCACTCATTATTAGCAGACATTCACATTTGAACTTCTGAAGGGTATCTGGCATTAATTTTTATGTTGTCTCTTTTAATTCACATTATCTTTTTTGCTAATAAGGTAGGGCATCATTTCTATTATGATATCTATTTGCAGCTACTTCCTCAGAACCACTCTCTGCCTTCTACCCTTCTCGTCATGCTCCTAGGAGGGCAATGTGTGTAGATTGAAATGCTATGCCTTAACTGATCTTAAGAGTGGCTAGCTTTGCCAACATCAGACTTTAGCAGAAAAAACAGAAGTGATTATAGAAAAAGAAATTAGGTAAATTACTTCTCCAATTGTTATTGCCACTGTTCAATGGTTACAGTCTGATTAAATGATTCTCTTCTGAGTTCAAAATCTTTACAATAGCGCTGCATCTTGCCCTTGTCCTGTCTGTGTCAGTTGGCAGTGACTTTGTGCTGTTAGTCCTGAGCATTTTGCCACTCCTGTACTTACTGAATATATCTATCTATAATCCTTTCCTGAAATTCTGCTCTTTTAAACACTTGTGTGTGCTATCTGCTTTCCACTGATCCCACTCATTGGTATAAGGATTAGCCCAGGAGGTAGATCTTCAAAGATGAGGTACTCAATTATTTCAAGAGTCGCTTTACACTTCTTGTTGAGTAAAAATGGGATCCTTGTAATTGACAGCATGCAGTGACAACACACATTTTTCCAAATTATCATACATCATGGCTTCAGATGTTGGTCTTGAGAACTGATATAGCTGTGACAATTAATAGCGCTAGCAACAATAGTGTTCTTTAAAATTAGGGAGAAATTTTGAGAGTTCCCAGATATCCACAACAAGAAAAAGAAAAGTTCAGACGCTGAATTCACAAGCCAAGAAATGAGGAGAGAAGCAAAAGTAACTGTGGAAGGTTTAGAAAAATTTCCTTTCCCCTGTAATAACAGGGAACATCTTAGCCTCTTTTGTTGCTGAGACACAATACTTAACACCCACAACTAAAATGAAGAGTGGTTTATTTTGGCTCCCATTTCGGTTCATGATTGACTGGCTACAGGGCCAAAGCAGCATTGAGACAGCATGGTACAGAAGACGCTGCTCAGGTCATGGAAGAAGAGAAGCAGAGATCATCAAGGGAGGACCTGGAGAATGAGGTTCATATTTGCAGGGCACACACACCCAGAGAGCCACCTCTGCTGATCAGGACCCACCTCCAAAGGACACATTTAGCTAAAAACTCAACAGTAAACTAAGGCATTCATAAGTAGCCAATCACTTTCCACAGACCCACCAATGAGTACTTGAGGCTTTCTGAGACATCCAGATGCAAAGCATAGTAAAGCATGTTACATCTCAGGACAAGTCTGGAAACCTGACAGTAATAGGATCCAGACATACTACATCACTTGGATTCACAACTGTGCATTGCTCACTGCTTCTCATGCTGAGATAAATGCATTGGTTGGGATGGACTGGCATTCCACGATTGAGATGACCTCATTTTGCAGATGAAAGAATTCTCAGAGGTTCCAGTTTTCCTAAAGTTCTTCTCTAGAGGAAGGAACCTACACTAGAAACTAAGCATCATTTGCATGAAAACCATTCAATTGCTTCAATTATGAAACAAATCTCAAAGAGATTTTTGGCTCCTCCAGATATGTTCATATTTTCCAGGCCTATACTTAGACCAAGATAACTGGGTACAAACTTCTGAAAAAGAAATGTACACAGCAAAAAACTGGCAAGGAATTTGGAAAACAAGATCAGCAACAGATTCTCAAAATATGAGACCAGAAGGATCATAAGGCAAGACTGACTCTACAATATCCGGCAATGAAGTCCTATCTTTGAGGATTAAACAGTGAGCTTGAGAGTGGTGACAATGCTCTGGTCGACTGGCTGCTACTTGAAACAGGGACTCAATGGGTGCCTGCATTAAAATATTCTGAAAATGGAAAGTTTAGAGCAGATCTGCATTTTGCAGTTTTCCAGGCACCTCTGCTCATAGTCCCCAAAAGAGCTTAGATGACAAGAATGAGTAGTATCATTGAGAGAAGCACTGGCTTCCTTGAAAAGGTGCTGGAGAATATTCTCTCAGAATCTTTGTCAACATCTAAAATAGATGCATACCTCAAAGAAGAAGTGCACTGCAGAATAAGGTTTCCCTTCATCAAAAATCACTGGTTGAGAAAACATGTATCTCTTCTTAAACATTGTAGGAAGCACCAATTTGGTGGGGCAAACTGAAGTAAAAACTACTTCCTCTATGTAATACAGAAGAGATGCATTTACTTAAACCCAGGGTTAGGAAATAATTGATTATTTATTACCATTAAAAATGGGCTTTATTTCAAATAGTATTTTAATAAGAATGTAAAAGAATGCCATAAGACAAAATAACTTCAATAATATCATATACATACATAAGTATAATTATCTATCTACTGTCAATTCTTTCTTATGAAGTTCAAATATATCTTGATATTTTTATCTATGTCTGAATGAAAGAAGATAGAATTCTGTAGTAAAAGATGCAGCTAACACAAGTTGTGAGTGACCTCTCAAGATTAATTAGGGAAAAGGCAAATAATATTATGGTTAAAAATGGAAAGCAGAACAGATGGCAAAGAAGAAACAGGTTTGGTTCTTATAATTATAATCTTGGAATGTCTATGCACACTGTTTTAATGAAGCATTATATCAATAATTATAAGAAGGAAGAAATTATTTGTGAACTGATGTGCTAGGTACTGTGATATATAGTTATCTAGATTATTTTACTTAATTTGTAAAGGGAGTATCCCAATCCAAGGCAGCCACAAGGCCCAGGAAGAAAGAGCTAAGGGACCGTCCTCTCGTCCTCCCAAACAATGGGTGGCTTTGTCACCTCAGTAGGCCTGGCAGGCCAAGCATCAAGCCAAATAGGACAGTTCTCAAACTTTAGGTTTTAATTTTGCTTGCCTTATTAGCCTTGGAGCTTCCTGGCACCTAGTGCTCCTTTTTTTTCTATAAACTACAAGTATTAATAAGGGTCAAAATGTGTAATAGCTATTTTGTAATAGGAAGAAAAGAACTAAATGTATTGGGCAAATGGGAGGGGTAGGGGAAAGGTAAAGAGGGAAGTGAAAAAATAAGAGAAAAGGAAAAAATGGGAAACAAAGTCTTTAGGGGTGAAAATAAGAAACAAGATCTGTCATGTAAAGGTACAAGATCCCAGTGATGAATGTAACTGTGTTGTATATCTAAAATGTACCATTAAAAATATTTTAAAAAAGAATATCCAGTTTTCCTTTTCCACCACAGGCTCAAACCATGGACCCAAGCCTCCTGTCTATCCGGTTTAAATGATGTTGAAATGACGTGTAGCTCTTTAAACTTTTAGTTGATGCTGATTCAAATTAAGATTTTGAGGCTGTAGGTACAAAATGAATGTATTTTACATGCAAGGAGGTTGTGAACGGCGCAGGTAGTAGAAACAAAGTTTACAACTGAATGTTTGTGTCCCCATAAAATATTTAATTTAAAATTCTAACCTCAAAGTGTTGGTATGAGGAGGTAGGGCCTTTAGGATATGATTAGGTTTGTGAGACAGAGCCCTGATGGGTGGTATTGATGATTTATGAAAAGACGTCCCATGAAGTTTCCTTGCCCCTTCTGCTGTGTAAGGGTACTGCAGCACAATGGCCATCTGAGAGTTAGGAGGGGACCCTCGCCAGACACCAAATCGGCCAGAGCCTTGATCATGAACTTCTCAGCTTCCAGACTGAATAAGAAATATTTATTGTTATCTCACTCAGTTTACCGAATTTTGTTCTAACCGTGCAGTTTATCTTAGATAGCATCCCTTGAGTTATTTTGTCACTGCCTTCAATTTCATGGGTAATTATAGCAAAGATTCAGTAAGCCATTTACCAAAAGTCTGTCAGATTATATAATTGGTGAGTTCAGCCAGTCTGACTCAGAAACCCAGGTCAATCACTGTAGGGGTCTGAATGTTGAGTGCCCGGAGAAGGCTGTAAGCAGTACAGTCTATAAAGAGTTAACACCGCACTTGGCTTGCTTTGAGAAGTGAGTCCGGTCAAAGCTCATGTACCGAGGTCAGAATAACTCACACCCAATTCTGTTCCCATGATTAAAACCTTCTTGACTAGAAGGACAAGGTTCTAACTACAACCCTATATTTTGTCTATTCTGTTCCTAATTCAAGAACGCTTTGTCTTGTCCTTTGTGAGCCTTGCTTCTGTTAGTATCCACAGTAATTGCATGACTACACATTCTCCAATGCTGTCCCCCTTTGGCACATAGTTTGTCTTTATCCCAATTCATCACCAATAAAATTCAGTGGCTTGGACTAACCAGTGCCTTTGCTGGTTGCATCAGCATCGGTTGTCCTGGCTCCTTGGTTTCTCTGTCTCTTTAGTTTGTATTTTAGTTTTTTGTTTTGGTCTTTTTTCACAGTCTTGCACCATAGCACTGAGCAGGAGATCAGAACCAACTGCAGAGGTCTCTGAAACATCACAGTGGATTAACCTAAAGGGGTAGAGAGATAAATTTCTTAAGGAAGCCTAAACACAGGTAGTTCTAGGAGGTGGATAGCATATCAAGAAGACCCAACAAATAATAAAATCTAAGAGAAAGTGAGCCAAATTTAAGGAGACAAAAACATAGCTTAACACGATCATCACTAGAAAAATTAACTTATAAGAGTTTTATGAAAACTGTGAAGGTGCAAAAGATATTGTGACTTTAGGTCCATTTACCCCATTTCTTCTCAGAAGCCAGCTGCTACTTCATTCCTGTTAGACATGACTGTCTTTATCTTAGGTGTAAATACTAAATACTTTATAATTCCTTTCTCTTACAAAGGGTGGTTTAGGAATACCCATCATCTAGTAAGTTATATATAAGGCAAAGTTTTCTAGACAACTTCTTCTCCCTTGTCGAGATATACACAAAGGTTATTTCACCTGTTGAATGTGGTCACATCTACAATAGTCCTTGGAATGCACAAAGCACTTTTCAAGAGTAAAGTAAAAGTTTAAGATTCAGGCAAGAAAAGGAAAGAACCTGAATCTTTCATGTTATTATTGAGCTTCAAATTGAAACCCACACTTGTGATCCACCTCCATACTTACTGTTAATTATGACAAATATTTATTGATTAAAACATTGCAGATATTATGTTTTATATTTATAAACAAAATTATTGTAACAGAAACAAATACTGAAATTTTCTGTAGGATAAAAGTACAAGTTAATATTTACATCACAAAAGCAATGACTACTAAAAAACATTTTCACATTGTGCTTAGTATTGTAACAATGCATTTATACTCTAATAAATACAAAACTACCAGGAAAAAAATTTTGTAGTGTCATTAGAGTATTAAATTTTTCTCAGAATCTTTTTTCCTTGAGAACTTTGTTTCTCAACTACAAACTCCCTATAAAGTTTTTCATAAACTTTGCATCAGTGTTTTACAATTAAATAAAAATCAAATTGAATCTCCTGCAGTAATAGTTTTCAGAAAAAAATAGAACTTTTATTCAGTTTAAAGTGTAAGGATAAATTCTATAAGAATGTATTTAATATAAAATTTTAAATTCTTAAGCTTCAATTTTACTCAGTTGATAATGAAAAAGCTACAGATTATATGTAGTTTAAGGGAGAGTTATTATTTGTCTGTCCATAAATAACATTTTCTAAAGTTTCTATTCACCAAAAATAACTTTTTAGAATCTAACATTTGTAATATAAATTTATATGTATTAAGTGTGGCAATTTTACAATACTCAGAATCATAATCTTTGAAGTTTTTGCCTCATTTCATGTACTGTATGTAGCTCAGCCTTTGTATTAGTCAACAACATAATTTATCGAGACGAACAATGAAAAGGTCAAAGAAAATAGGTCAAACTCAATGGCTTAAGTGAAGGGGAAAAGTTTCTCTTGATAAAGGAAAATTAATGGGTTGGTCCCAATAATTATAGGAGACAACATAAAAGTCATAATTAAATGGCCATCACCTAGTAACTGAAGAGCAACTATAGACCACTTCACTTTTGTTTCTAGAAGAATGAGGAATAATATTCCTAGAAGTTAATGGGGCATTCACTGACGCTTGATTCATGAAAGTTTAGCAAGTGGAAATGAACCACTCATTGAGCATCCAAACTCTTCTGAAGTGATATCTGTGGACAAATAGAACCATCTGTGCATGGGGCTCAAAGAACTTTTAATATCAACTCCAGGATATACTATCTAAAACCATCCAGGCAGATCATGATCTATTACTTCTCACAGAAGGAAAATTTGAAAATTTTCAACCGAAAAAGTTAGTAAAGAACTGAATTGTATCTTACCCATTTGAAAGTCTCGAAAAGTGCAAGAAGGGCCGGGATTTAGCTCAGTGGTTCGGTTGCCTGCCTTGCAAGCGCAAGGACCCAAGTTCAAGCCCCGGTACCAAAAAAAAAAAAAAAAAAAAAAAAAAAAAAAAAAAAAGAAAAAAAAAGAGAAAAGTGCAAGAATACAAAAACTTATATAAAAGTATAACTATGAACCCATACTATTTGCCTGGGGAGTTAAACTCATGGACAGGAAACTCACCTTGCACATTTTCATAATAGATACAAGTGTTGCCATCTTATTTTCCTTCTTCTATTATAAACTTTTAAAAAATAAAACATGATTATAAAGTAATGTAATTTTGTAAAACATAATTTAGAATAAAAAGGAAGCCTGAGAGATGTTTAAAAAATAGTTGGAATTCTATTTCCGGGTAAACTTCATAAATTTTTGTTTTATTTTTTGACATATATGCACACATTCATTTTAAAAGGCAAAAGATTTATAAGCTCTGAAGAGAAACCAGAGTATCACACATTCGATTTAAAATAATAGTCATGATCCTTCCATATATTTCAAATCACAAATAAAAATCACTGTGTTAATCTTTCTTTGCTGGACTTTTTCTAAGAGGAAATTTACCGCCACATCTGGGAATTTTGTGGTTTTCAAAGACCCTGTTTTACAGTATAAAAAAGTAGCTCTTCTGCGCTCACAAATGGAGTCTCAATTACAAAAGGAACTTTTATCACTTTGTTTAACAAGAGCATTAGTTTTAAAAATTCAAATAATCCAAAAAAGAACTTGATTTTGTCATATGTGAGAGCAATCTGTGTGTGTGTGTGTGTGTGTGTGTGTGTGTGTGTGTGCACCTCGGCATACAGTTCTATTAATCAGCATTTCCTCACCACCACATATGACCAAAGTCTAGAGTTAGTTTCTCGCAGCAGCTGAATTTGTATGGCTTCTTCTAAAACTTGACCCACTTGTTCCTCTTGCACTCCTTTCTGGTTCGCTGCACAGTTTCAGAACTCACTATGCCTACGAATGCCACCTTGGGTGCCAGCCTGACATGTCAGAGGCACAAATCTCTGAGGCCTGCCGTTCTCCCTACTCCAAGCACTACTGAGATGGAGAAGCTGAGCTCCCTACTTATCGGGGCTCCTCGTTGTCCACGTGTGCACTGCTTCACCAGCCAACAACGGTCTTTAAATGTCTGCTACGCACAGCTACACACAACCCTACCAGCCCCAGGATTCCACTTGGTAAAATACTTTATGCTAGCTAGAAATCAATTTCCCATTCACCTCTGGTAATTCCACTGTCATCCAAGCCAGAAACCTTAGGATGGTTTCCTTGTAACTCCTGCCTTTTGTCAGACATCAACAAAGAATTTTGCAAATTACTCTGATCTAATACTTTATCTTCTTTTTAAGCAAACAAATACTAAATGAAATTGAATTTCCACCATATGCTTCATTCTTATGGAGAAAGTACTTGAAATATTAGAGAATAAGGATACAATATATCTTATTAGATAAGCTTCTGGGTCATAATAAAATATAAATTTTTTCCTCATGTCTTATATAGCTTATCTGAATCTATGAATGTGGTAATGATTGAATTGGAGAAAAAATAATTTTTACAATTTATGAGATAGAGAGTGAATTTGAAAAGAAAAAAGAACAACATAAGACAATAACACAATAGTCTGTTGCAGGGGATAAATATATACCAGCTGCTAAAGTCAGAATAAAACTTTAGGGTGGGTTAAGGAACTTACTGAGATATGAAATGTGAGCAAATTAACACTATAAAACACCTGGTGAAGAAAGCACTAAGAATGAAGATTATATATAGATACACATACAGACACATATATACAATGTATATGTATATATACACACAAATATGCAAGTATAAATTATGTACACTTGTATGTTTGGCAGAGTGGATCTCACCAAATGTTGAAGTATCTCTACTCAATATATATATAAAAATAAATAAATACATATCTATGTATATGTATATGTATATATATATATATAATATGAGTGTGTGTGCGTGTGTGTGTGTGTTTGTGTGTGTGTGTGTGTAGGAAAAGCCCATATTACAGAAGAATTTCAAACTAAGACCTTTGCAATGTAAAATAAGAAGTGATATGAGTTTTGATATGAGGGAGTGACCTGATTTACATATCCCCCAAGTGGATCCCAAAGCCAAACAATTTGCCATTCTACCATAAGCCTTTCTTTAAACTCTTGAAATCCAAATTAATATTTTACCTGTTTCTCGCCAACACATTTTTCTGTATCCACTCTAATACTGAGCGAGTTTAGCCATATTTTACTCCTTTATTAATATAAATTACTGCTATTCATTGATTTTCTTAATATCAATTAAATAGCTAGTGGCCTAAAACAATAATGTACAAATTATTAAGCTCTGTTTCTGTGGGCAGAAATTCATGGACTGCCTGGGTGCCTTTTTCCCTGCTCTAGATTTCTCAAGAAACTGTCACCAAAGTGTCGTCTGTGGCTCTCATCACCTGAAGGAATGCTTGGGACTGGATGACCCACTGCCATGAAGGCTGACTTGTCTAGCCGTTGCCAGTTCCCTGCCAGTTGAAAATCTAAACAGTTGCTTTAGTGTCTTCACTATATAACAGATTTTCTTGCTAAGGCTCCTTATAGCAAGTGATCTAAGGGAAAAAGGCAACCATCCAAGTGCCCTCTATGTCTTAGTCTCACGGTCACAAATGTCATTTTGCTGTGCCTTTTGTTAGAAGCGAATCACTGAGTTCAACCTACACTTTTGAAAGGAAGAAGTAGGCTCTGTGCTTTGATGGCAATGACAAAGAATTTGTGAGAGCATCTTTAGCCTCCATGTTGCTATCTGTTAATGTGTGTTTTCTGTGCTGTTTGCTTCAGACAAAAAAATCCTGATTGATTTCTTGTAACTCACTGAAGGATTTGTGGTGTGTAGGTCATTTTTATCTATTTGAGTTCATGGCCACGATTTGATTTAAATGCATTTTTGTTTTCAGAACCCTAAAAAAAATTCTAATTATGTAGTTTTAGCACAAAGAACTATTTGAAAACTGTTTGTTAATTTAGCTTTTTCTTAGAGTATTCAATATTTTAGTGCAAACCTCCCAAATACAAGTGCTAGGCAATCAGTAATATATTATCTAGGAGACTGACATCTTTTTAGCTTGACAAAAAGATATATTGCAGTACTTCTGTTTCTAGACTAAAGAGACTGAATGCATAGAAAAGTTAATATTGAAGCAATGTCAGGGCAAGAAAACTTACTTTCATTTTTAATAGAGAGCCTTAATTATTTCTGGTGCTTATTTTTCTCTCAGCATTTTTATAGAACTGGGTTTTGTTCAATAACTTATAAGGTGTCTCTGCTGAAGGATAATTTTATATATTTTAAGAGAATTGAAAACATGATTCTGCAAGCCATGACTTATGGTTTGAATTCTATATTCTCCCTCTGCCAAAGCCTGGGCTGCTAGCTTGTTGTGCTACTGAGAGGTAATGATAACTTTAGGATGGGGACCTATCGGAAGGAGGCTAAATTACGGATCATGTGTCTTTAGAGGAGATATTGAAACCCACAGATCCCTTCTTTCGCTGGCTTTCTTTTCTGCTGACATGTGACGAGCAAATTCGCTCCACCTCACGCTTCCCTCCATGATGTTCTGAAGAACCACTGGTCCCAGAACCATGGAGCCAACCAACCATGGATTGAAACTTATGAAACTCTGAACCCATTAAGTTGATCCTATCAAGTATTATGTCAAAGTGAAGGACCAACACATCCTGTTCCCTAAATAGTTTTCATTTGACAAATCATTGAGATGAACTTCTAGAAAGCTATTTTTTTTGGCTTTTATTGAGTTTATTAGTACATTTTAGGGATACAGTACAGTTACATTCCTTGTTGGGATCTTGTACCTCTACATGGCAGGTCTTGGTTCTCATTTTTCCCCCAAGTCCCTGCCCTCCCTTTACCCCCTCCTCCCCTCCGCATCTACAAACAGTTTGTTTCCATCTTTTCATTATAGAAAGCTATTTGTATAATTATCAAAGATAGTTTTGGGGCTGGGGATATAGCTCAGTCGCACCATGCCTGCCTTTCAAGTGCAAGGTCCCAAGTTCGATAATGGGTACCAAAAAACAAAACAAAACAAACATAGTTATATAGTTATATATATTTTTTTCTAAATGTGACATAAATGTGTAAAAATAATAAATTTGTTAATAGGATATAATATAGAGAGAATAATTTAATTCACAAACAAAAGCTTTTGACCATTCTTAAACTCTGCTTCAAGTGACAAATACAATGATGGCCATCTTTCCTTCACGAACACAAAGGTGACCATCTTCCTCCAAATCATAAAACAAATTAAGCTTATAAAATTCTTCCAACTGTAGAAAATATGATTTGAGATAAAATCCTATTTATCACAACAAAAAATTTCACCACTCCAATATTAATTATGTGGCAAAATGATAATATGTAATTTCAAAAGTCCAATTCAGACATTGTTAATAGAATCAGAAGATAATACATAAAATGTTCGCCAATATCCTGTGCTATAAACCAAATATATTATATAATGTCATTCATGTAATTCTAAGAAAGTGATAGATTATCAGTTAAGATGTAATTATAGTTTCATGATTTTTGGGGAAGAGTCTTCCTTCAAATATTATTACATATCACCCTTCAGTTAAAAATCTTAGCACAGAATAACAGTGCAAAATCAACACAGTTGCAAAGTAGACGTTTTGTTTCATTCCTGAAGGCAGTACCAGGAAGACCAGGCAGTAATGATAAGAATATTTTCAAGAATTCAGAACTGCATTGGATAACCAACAGATGCTTCTGCGTCACAATAATAACACTGGAGGATCAGTGAAAGTGGGGTTACTGAAGAAACAAAAGAAGAAACTTAGACCCTGCAGTGATTGAAGATACGTGATAGTGGCATTAACCAAGAGGTTTGAGAATTTACAATTTACCTGGCTAAGGAAGATGGTGAAGAGAAAAATTCAAGAATATTTCATTCTTCATTTTTTTGTTTGTCTCAAAACTTTTTTTTTGTGGGGATCAAACCCAGGGCTTTGTGTATGCCAGGTTTGTACTCAGGCCCATTTAATACTTCTGATGAAGGCATCGAGACTCATCAATGTTTGCAACAGAAAGAGGTGATAGGGTCGAATCATAAACTTTTTCCTCATTGCCCTCAAATATAGCAATAGTAAAAGGTTATTTTGGAGCAAAGGATTTAGCTCAGTGGTGCTGCCACCGGCCTCGCAAGCACAAGGTCCCAAGTTCAATCCCCAGTACCAAAAAGAAAAAAAAAAAAAAAAAAAAAGATACAAAGTTCATTTTTTTACCTTACATTAAAAATTACCCTGATAGTTATTTCAACAACAGTAACAAGAGCAAAAACTGGCGTGTCTTTTAGTTTTATTTTGATATTTATATTAGACTTCATGAGAAATGAGATATTTGATTTTCTTTCTTTTATTAATGACTTATGTGGGATTTCACTCCAACGTTGCAAATCTAGGAATTGCTAATAGAATTATAATGTAAAACATGCTTTATTAAAACAGCATGGTACTGGCAAAGAAATAGGCCTGAGGATCAATGGAACAGACTGGAAGACACAAAAACAAATGCAGATGTACTCAGCTACCTCATCTTTGACAAAGGAGCTCACCATCCTCAGTGGAGGAAAGATAGCCTCTTTAATAAATGGTGTTGGAAAAACTGGATATCAACCTGCCACAGATTAAAATTAGACCCTTATCTTTCGCCATGCACTAAATTAAAATCCAAATGGATTAAAGATCTAAATATTAAAACAGAAACATTAAACTTGCTGGAAGGTAAGTTAGGCAGAACTCTGGAAGACATTGGTATAGGAAAAGACTTTATGAACAAATCCTCAGTAGCACGGGAACTAGCAGAAAGAATCAACAACTGGGATCTCATCTTACTAAAAAGCTTCTGTACTTCAAAAGAAACCATTAGCAGAACTAAGAGACAATCTACAATGTGGGAAAAAATTTTTACCAGCTGTACCTCAGACAAAGGACTATTATCAAGGATATATAAAGAACTCAAAACAATCAGTCCCCCCAAATATAAAGACCCGATCCAAAAATGGGCATCCGAAATGAACAGACATTTCTCATACAAAGAAGTGAAAGCAGCAAGAAAATATATGAAAAAATGTTCCACATCACTGGTCATTCGAGAGATGCAGATGAAAACAACACTGAGATTCCACCTCACCCCACAAAGAATGGCTGCTATCAAGAAATCACACAATAACAAATGTTGGCGGGGTTGTGGGGAGAAAGGAACCCTCCTCCATTGTTGGTGGGAGTGCAGACTAGTGCAACCACTATGGAAATCAATATGGAGATACCTCAAAGAGCTTGGACTGGAGGTTCCATTTGACCCAGCCATCCCTCTGTTGGGTATCTTTCCAAGAGAACTAAAAGAATCATATCACAGAGAAGTATGTGCACCCATGTTTATAGCGGCACAGTTTGTAATAGCTAAATCTTGGAAACAACCTATTTGCCCATCCGTTGGAAACTGGATAAAGAAGTTGTGGTTTTTCTATAAAATGGAATATTACTCAGCCATAAAGAGCGAGAGAATAGATTCATTCATAGGAAAATGGATACATATTGAAGATATACTCCTAAGTGAAATAAATAAGTCCCACATGTGTAAATACCAAATAGTTTCCCTGGTGTGAATATTCTGCAACAATGCATAAGATTCTAATAAGATTACTGACATTTAGAAATGGGAGGAAAGGAGCTAAAGGTGTAGGGAAGGTGTGATACGTAGGGGAAGAACAAAAAGGGAAAAGAAAAAAATGTGAGAGAATGAAAAGATGAAAATAAAGTGTTTGTAGATGGGGAGGGGAGGAGGGGGTGAAGGGAGGGCAGAGGTAAGGGGAAAAAAATGAGAATCAAGACTTGCCATGTAAAGGTACATGATCCCAACAATGAATGTAACTGTACTGTATCCCTAAATGTACCAATAAACTCAATAAAAAAAAAGGCTGAATTCAAAGTTTTATTTTATCTTAATTTAAAAGATTTACCTTTTGAATTTAAAGTTCAATAGCCCTTGAATGCTAAGAAATGTGTATATATAAATTAAATGTTATTTCACTCTCCACAGCAAATTTTACAGAATGAAGAGAGGAAACCCCCTCACCCTACTCATCTCGAAACATCGCCACCACCGTGAACTTAGGGAAAAGACAACGTGCAACAAGGCCGCGGTGTTACACAATGCTTCCTGAGAATGTCCTCCGGCTCTTCCCCATTTCGCAAAGCTCCAGGCCGTTCACATGCACTTTCCCCAGGAGATATGTGGAAAATTCCTTGAGAAAATACAAGAGAGTCTCAATTCTGAATCGCACGGTGAGCTTCTTTGCTGACCTTGCCAGAGAATGCCCTGTGTGTTCTCATTCACCCAGCCGCTCAGCCCCATCTCAGCAGCTCCGGGTACCTACAGAGCAGCACTAAAATTAGCACACTCTTCTTTGCTTTTCAGATTCTTCAGGAAGATAAATATTGCTTTGTGGCAATAAATGTATTCAGCTAAATAAATGCACTCAACTTTAGAAATTGAATATATACACACCAACAACAATTTAGTAGGTGTTTCTTTATGAAATAAGGAGGAGCTGTGTCCATCTCCTTGTGGTCAGCGTGCCTGCAATTCCTCAAGGGAATCATTCTGTTAGCAAGCAACAATGGTGCCACATTCAGAAAATTAGTAAGAGAATGAACACAAAGACAATCAAAGCAGCAAAATAAAGAAGAAATATACTATTTTCACCAGTAACTGAAGTAATAACTACAATAAAAATATCCAAGTAAAATGAACAACAAACTTTTGAGAGAAATACAAGTTTATATCTTGTAGAGAAAATATTTTACACTGTTAATGTTGCATTACAATACTTTTCTAATATTTTCATTAATATGGTATGAAAATGGCTTTTAAAATTGGTATTTTCTTATTTACCTGCTTTTCAATATTGATTTTTAGTTACTTGTGGATCTTAAAATTTCAAGGCTGTGGTGAAATCACTTTCACATAAAATGATACATCAAACACTACTACTTTATGCCTTTGAAATAGAAGTATATTGCCAATAGAAAAAGACAACTGTTATAAAATACAAAGAAGTATGAAAATATAAATTCAGATAAACTAATCCAAGAAATTTCAATCACTGCTAGTATCATACTTGGAATATTTCCTTGCATTAGAGTATTGCGATATCAATTGACAGGAATCCATAGCTTCAATTTAAACCACATGAAAGGACAATTCTTGATACTGTTTAGTGAGAGACCACAATTTTGCTATGCATATTGTCTTTTACCACATATAAGAGACAAGTTTGCTTTAACTGGCTAATTCTTACCCTTCTTTTATTATGAAATTTATGTCAAATTCTTTCTCCAATCAACAGAACAAAAACAATCTCAAAATAATATCATTCCTCCTGTTCCTTCCTTTTATTTTTCTTGCCCTGCTGGAATGTAACAAAATCAATCCAAGTGCTACAAACATTATTGTCTATTTCTTCTCTTTATTTCCTGCTGTGTCTCCAGATTTTTCTAATGCCAAGAATGAGACTTAATTAGGTTTTATTTTATAAATAATAGTGTTAAGAAATAGTTGACTTTTACTCATGCAAAAGGAATCCTGAATTTTTTTTTTTTTAATAAAGAGCATATTTGTAGTGGGTCATACTTTCCTAACATACTTTTACCTTTGGATCATCTTTGCAATACATCTCCTTCCAACAATTATTTCATTATGTTCATCTGAAACCTGACATTCTGCAATTTCAGCCCTTTAAAAACAACTATCACTTTCTTGCTTCTTCCCTTAACCTATTTAAATTCCTCTTCTCTGGTATTTGTGACTTTTTCTCCTCATTGCATAAACATCCTTCATTTCTTCTTTCTTTAAATTTACAAACCAATCAAAAATAAAACATTTCTTTAATTTGGCATCTCCATGTACTCATAGACAAATTTCTTCTACCCTCAAGTGTACCCTCTGCTGTATTTTTCCCCCTGTTCCATCATAGTACCGAATATCCATCGTTAATGTGCATTAAGCAGCAAATTTAACCAAGGATACTTGCCGGTGCCTCTTCCTTCTTTTCCTCCAAAGGTTCCGTTGTTAATACTTCTCAAGATTTTCATAATAACTTTCTAATATTTTTCATTCTTTTCAAAAAATTCATTATATCATTCCAGATTCTTATTAAAAATTTCCAGGACGGAACAAAATATTCGGAATACCAAACTCAGCAGTTTAACAACTAGAATCCACATTATCAAAAATGGTTTAGTCCAAGGTTTTTCTACTATGGAACTCACAAAAAAGGTTCCTCTGAGCTTTTACACTGACACTTTCTGAGATATAAAATATATTGAAATATTGAAATTACTCATCAAATTTCTCTGTTTTAACACTTTAAACTCTGACTGAAAATTTAAAGTAAAATACTATGTTATTATTCTACTTACAATTCCCTCTTTCCTCTTCTTCCTCCTCTATCCTCCCTCTCACATACTCTCTCCCCCCCCTTTTTTTTTCTTTATGCTCAGTTAGTATATTTTTCTGACTTTTATGGATCATATTTGTTTTTCATCCACTTGGCACAAGAGACAACTTTTGCCAATTGGTTTTTAAATCAATCACTTTGTTCCAAATCACTAATTTCCACAATGCTATTTAATAATACTTTTGAATACAGCATTAACTGGAAACCAATGGAATCAGAAATTGCTGAATGTGCAATCAATAATTGCTTGCTGCTTTGTATTAGACATAGTATCTCCTAAAAGAGCTTAGTCCCAGTGTGGCTTTCTTGACATTGTAGAAACTTTGAGAGAGGACCTAGTGGAGAGTCATTAGATCACGGGGGCTCCACCTTCATGAATGAATAAATGATGCCATGCAGGGAAGGGCCAGTTTTCCAGAGACTGAATTATTTCCAGCAAGAGTTGGCTGTTACTGAAGAATGAACCTGCCGCCTCCTGGTCTCTTGTTCCCTCTACTTCCCGGTGAGCTCTTCGGCGAGTGCTGTGGCCAAAAGATGCTGTCAGCCTCGGGCTCTCAGAAAACAAAAGGTTGGGTGCCTGCTTTGAGGGCTTCAGTAAGATTTGCCTGAGTAAATACCGTTTTTAATTATTAAGTATTTTATTTATAGCAACATCACATGAATTAAGCATCAAATAATTATATACTTTAGATTCTTAAGAGATTTTCGAATCATAAATATGTTGGCTTGCTCTCCGGTAAACATTTTGCTTTTGAAAAACAAACCTTTTTTGGTAAGAAAATGTCTAGAAACAGAAATATCTGATTGGAGAAAGTAATTAAAATGTTAAACTCTTCACTGAATGGAATTCACATAGAAAATGAAAATGAAAATGCAAGGTAGCTTCTACATTACTTTCCTTCACTTTTCACATTTCCCAAATGAAAACACAGAATTACTATACCAATTTAATTATGTTCTTTGTGGAATTCTCTCTGCAATAGTCTGGAAATGTCTACTTATTTATGTATGGTGTCATCCAATATATGTTGCTATCAAAATATCTGTTAAGTGATTGAGTTACTGCAACTATGTGTTTTCAAGATGAGTTAATTGTTGAGGGATAAATGTCCAGTATTGAATTTCTTTTATCAAATAAAGCAATTCTAAAAAAGGATAAAAATGCTAAATCTCATAGCTTTCAGCAAGGTCAAATTATATGTAAAAGGTACTGTATATCATCAAACTTTTATAAGCACAATATTCAATAGTTGTCCTTCTATGGCATAATTTGCTCAGAAATTTTTCAGTTCTTAGGAACATTGTCAGATCACTTTTAAGAGTATAATAATTATATTTGTAAAAAATTATGAGTTATTTGATGATGATATGTGGATGCTCTTTTGAAATATTTCAGAGTGACTTTCAATTCTTTGTCATCATCAATAGATTTTAGCATGCTTTCAAAGAATTTTGCCAAAATTTTTATAAGATTTATTTCTTAGAAAACCAGTCTAGCATTTTTTTAGTCTCTAAGAAATAGAGAAATTTGACACCAGAAAACATTTACTTTTTAATCTCAAATTGCTGTCAGACTTTGTCGCTGAAGTTCTCTAACAAGTTCTTCAAACACCTAGCAAAGGCTCAGGAATACTCTCATGGCTTTCTTCTTGTTGTGTATAATTGTTAGATTCTATTTTATTTAACAAATATTAAAATTTCTTCAAACTGTTAGCCTTGAGTTTTTATTACTAAGCAAATTAGTCATACCCCTTCTAATAGTCCTCCCGACCTAAAGATGTGTGACGCCTTGGAGTGGATACAGTTAGGGACACAGATTGCCAAGGAGCAAGAGAGAAGACAGATTCACCTCGCTTGTAGAGTCCTAACATTGCATCTTGAATATAACATATCTTATGATGCATTATATTCCCAGGCCAAAACATAGGAACTTAAATATATTTTTAAATATTCTTATATTTATATATATGAATAACATAGTGTTGAATAATTGATCTAAAATAGTATTACATTTTTGATAAGCATTTGACTATTTTTTCTTCATCTTCATTTCCCACTTTTTCTTCTTTCTTCAAAAAACAGATTCTCTATGAAGATAAGTGTACCTAAAATGTACCAATAAGTGCAATAAAAAACAAAAACAAAAGATAAGTAAGTGTGTCACATTACGGAAGTAAGTTTTAGGAAGATCTAATACTCCTGTAGACCAAGGAATTTATATTTTAAAATATTTACTGTGGCAGTGGCTAAGCAGCAACTGGGACCAACTCTCCAGATAAGAACACTACAAAAGCTAAACAAAACTTTTAAAAATAAAATCCATACAAAGGAATCAGAGTGCTACTAAGGTAATTAATTAAGAAATTCTTAAAGAAATTCAAAGGTATAATAATGAGATTGAAAACTTTGTGAAAGAGTTGAGACTGGGGATGTAGCTCAGAGGTGCCACTGCCTGCCTTGCAAGTGCAAGGTCCTGAGTGCAATCTCCGGTACCAAAAAAAAAAAAAAAAAAAAAAAAAAAAAAAAAAAAATTAATCGTAAGACAAAGATCAAATAATTGTCTTAGATTCAGGATAGTTACAGAGATTCTTACCAACTAATTAAATTGTAATGACAATTACAATTTTTAAAAAGGGCACCACAGACTAAGAAACACTGCTAAAATGACAAAAACTGCTCGGTCTCCTTAGTTTCAGTCTTATAAACTAATACCATAGACACAAAACACTTAGCCAATAAAATGACAGAAATTAAGAGTCCGCTAATACTGAGAGTAGTTGAAGATCTACGGGTGGGTGAAAATGATTTCTTTCATACACTACAAGAATATAAATCAATGCTGCTGTTTTGAAACAGCTGTTTTATGTTTTTCTACTAAATTTGTACTAATACATGTCATATGCTCCAGTAATATCACATCAGAGATTCATGCAAAGCAGAAATGTATGCATATGTGTACCAAGCAATACGTACAACGTTTTATGTAAACAAAATTTTAAATTACTTCAGTGGCTATTTCTTTGTTGAGAGCTAAATCTTGTTTTTAGGGAATCACTGTAAATAATTTTTTCTGGTAAATTTATATTTTAGAAGTCATTTGCATAAAGTCGAGCAGAATTTTTCTTCTTAAAAATTTTTGGTACAATACACTAGTATAACTTCCTCATGTAGCAACATGGTGGGTAATATGCTACTTCCATTCTTTTCTTTGATAAAGTTGTATATATGTAAAGAATTCCATCTGCTTTAACTTTGTTGAGGGACTTGTTTTAATATTCTGAGTATTGTATACAATTTAGTTTTCATCTGCTGTTGTTTTATTTAATGATTTTTCTCCTTATTATTAATATGTTTTTGCTTTCTCAGTATTTTGAAGACTATCAGTTGTTAAAATACTTCAGGGCTTTGCTGTAAGAACTGTAGAGGAAAGTTTTCCTTCTTGATGATTTGTCAGCATTTGGAATGATTGCAAGGAATTTGCATGAGACATGTATCAGAAAGAGATATTTGTCAAATATGATTAATTGGCCATCAACTCACTATATATTTTCTCCCACTGATTCCACATGATATACACAGATGCAAAAATGACACAGATACTATGAAATAGCAGGGAATCTTTAGCCTAATTGTGGAATCACTCATTTCCAATAATAAAGTTTTCTTTTGTGTATTCAATTTATTTTTTTTTCATTTGAAGAAAAGTCTTTCAGGATTTAACATAGTAGATAAGTTAGGAAAATTTTCTAACTAAAGAATTGCCATTCCATTAAAAATGGTTAAATACTCTTAAAATAATTCCTATTTAAATATGATGGTACAAATAAGTAGAGAAAAGTGAAGAAGGCAGCCAATTGACTCCTACTTGGACAAATACATGTTTATTTTTGTTCCCATAATGAAGCATTTTGGAAAATAAATTTTTTAAAACTATAAAATATAAAATGATATTAAATGTCTATTTTCATCTGCTGATTTGCTGTTTTTATTTGCCTAGATATCAACATAAAACTCTATCTCACAGTAAAACAAAGCAAGCAACTTTGATTCCACCAACTTGTTTTAGCATTTTTATTGTTTCCTACTATACTTCTAAATTTTCTTTGAGTCATTATGCCTTATTGTTTTCATATTTTTTGAACAGAAATAATTAAAAGCACTGGGTTATTTTTTAGCCAGAAATATCTGAAATAAAGTAGAGAATTTGAAGAGATGATATTAACAGAAAAAGTAGGACTTTGATTCACAAAGAAACTCCTGAGTTTTAGGATTTATTCCACAGTTGCCAAGATTCCAGCATTCCTTCTTCAATGACTTCACTTTTATGAAATATTAATTTGGAGCCATGCCATAAATTTCTGAAGTTATTTATGTTGAATATTTGAAAATCATATCCCTTAATATATTTCTAGTCTTTGAAGATGAGAAAGTATGTTTTGACAGCATGAACCAGATCTAGGAATGAGTTTGCAGAAGGGGTCAGAGATTTGACATGAGAAAGCTGTGCCCCAGCACGACAGTCAAGCAAGTTAGCATTTCATTATTGCTACCATCATTATTATAAAAGAGAAAAGGAGTTTATTTAAAAATTCCTTTTCATAAAGTCAGGAATTCAAAATTAATAACACTAATCAATATTACTTTAGAGGAATCAATTATTCAACTAATGGGTATTTCCAAGTTTTGTCTCCAGTAGAGATTCTGACTTGACAAAGTCACATAATGCATAGATTGAATGTTAATCCTTGGCCATGAAATAGCAATATTTGAATGCATGTACTTAACAAGAAAATTGACTATAAGATACATCTCTGATGATTCTTGAAAAATTAATATTATTTGCAAAAATTTGATTAGGTTTCTCATTATTTATTTATTTATTATTTTATTTATTTATTTATTTATTTATTTATTTATTTATTTATTTAGCTCAGGACATATTATTTTATATTTATTTATTTATTTATTTATTTATTTATTTATCAAGCTCAGGACTTTGTGCATGGCCAGTCAGGCAGGGTGCCACTGAGCTATATCTCTGACACTCTGATTATGTTCTTAAGTTCGTTTTAATTTTAATTATATTTTATTTTATTATATAGCTATATAAAGTGCTTTGTATTTTCATCACATCACAGATTACATTAGGATATAATCATGTCTAGCTAATACAATTTTTAAAACAATTATCAGTAAAATGTTTTAACCTGAAATTTGCCTGAGAATTAGAGTGTAAAAATCAAACACAAATCCTAATTTTTGGCAATTTATGCAAATATATTTAAATGTTACTAAATATAAATATAAAAGTATTAATGAAAAAGTGCTTTGCAATTATTCTAAAAAGTGCAATAGAACATAAAAACAAGAAGTTATTACTTTCAACATACTTTACAAATATAGAATTGAAATACAAATAAATGAAATAAAAGTATATACAACTTAACATTTTAATGTAGTAAATCAATATATCAATTGAAATATTGTTATATGAATTCAAAAATTATACATCACGATATGCAAGAAAAAGTGGAATAGAACTTATAATTAATTACTCTGTGCACTTTGGAATGTTTATTGCCAATTGAAAACGGGTAATGATAGAAATGAAAACGTGTTATAAGATGACATCACAGAATAATTTAGCAGGATCTTGACGTTTTCTAATAATTTGTACAGATAGAGGCGGAAAATTTTTCTATGGGCTCAAGAAATAAGTAAATTTGTCTTATTTGAATAGCATACCTAATGGAGATGTGGGAGATAATGTGCATGAAACAACTGGAATGTTATCTGGTGCCTGCTGAGGGAGACATTAGAGTTCAAAGTTGGTCTTTGGATTCCAGATCAGGCAACTGTCACTATGATCATTACTAACATTTCTAAAAGGAAAATTTGGAAACTAGAATCACATGAAAAAGTTAAATATAATATCTTTTGTTGGGTTTTATTATATATGACTATATAAAATATTATCAAGAACAATGTGAATCCAAATGGTAATTCACCATGCTGGGCTTGTGGTACAAGCTTCTGGTGCCGATTACTAAGGAGGCTCAGGCAAAATAAACACTTGAACCAAGGATTTCAAGGCCAACCTGGGCAATATCGTAGGACTCTATCTCAAAACAACAAACTCAAATGGAATTTCACTGCAGTAAGTTTCTTATATTTTACATGATTTGTCGTATCATCATCATCATCATCACCAATTACACTGGGAAAAGTTGTTATTCAAAAACAAGTATTAGGTGTTTATAGTCATATTTTAAAAAGCAAGTATAGAGGTAATATGAATTTCTAGGAAATATCAACTATTCAGAAACAAAGCAGAATAAGTGAAATACACGAAAAATAAGGCAATGGGAAAAACCGATTACAAATGAAAGCTTACTTAATTAAGCCATCTTAATTATCATTCACTGTATAATTTATAGAAAACAAAATAATTCAATAAAATGCAAATACATAAAGCAACAAGCACAACAGTGCAGTAATACACAACTGTAGACTGACTACAAGAAATATAGCTTAAATGCTAAGCACAAAAGCATTGAAAGTAATAAGATAGAAAAGATGCAATATGGAAACACAAAGCACAAGGGAATCATGGAAACATAAAATTTTCTGACAAAAGAAGCTATGACAGTGAGACTATTACCACAGAGAAATGAGGACATTTTTTAGTGATAAAAGGGCTAATTCATCAGTAAGACAGAACCATATTTTTGTGCATGATGACAGGATGTCAAATATATAAAGTAAAAACCAGCAGAAATAAATGGACACATGGACAAATCCACATGTTATAACTGGCTGTTGTAGCAATGCTTACTTTGTAAATGACAGAACAACTAGGGGATATTTATTAAGAATACAGAAAATCTGAACAATAACAAAATACAAATTCACTTCTTCAAGTTTGCATAGAAAAGGATGCATATAGATCATCTACTAGACAGTAAAATATGTCTGAATGTATTTCAGAAGTTTATATTACATGAAATAGTCTCTGATAAAGAAATGTTTGAAAAGTCACTAATAGTTAACTAAATAAATTATGAGTCAAAGAAATATAATTAAGGACGTTAAGAAATGATTTGAAACTGAAGATACTGAATATAAAACACATCACAATGTGTTGATGGCTGTCAGAGTAGTACACGTATGGTGATATAAGATTTATGCATTCATTATGTTCATATTAGAAAAGCATGAAATCTTAATAATTAATGATTACTATTTACATTATAAGACTAGAAAAATATGAGAAAATTAAACTCAAATAAAAGGAAATAATAAAAAAGCCAAATTAAATTGAAAAAACAATTTGAAGTATGGGATGAATTTCTCAGAGTTAAAAGATGGTATTTTAAGACATTATCAATATGAGAAATCCCTGAGAGAGAGAGAGAGAGAGAGAGAGAGAGAGGTGGGGGAGAGGGAGAGAAAATTAATGAGGAACTACTACAGCAAATACTACAGATTCTAAAAGGCTAAAAATGGACTATTATGAACAGCCTTTCAACATAAATTTAATGACTTAAAATTATTTACAAAACACAATTCATCAAAGCTGAAGAAAAAAGTAGACAGAAGTAGAAAGTATAAATAATTCTTTATGAAATAAAATTCTTAACTAAGAACTTTCCACTGAATATACTGGATCTACTTATTGCACTGCCTGTTTTTTTTTTTTTTTTTTTTTTTTTTTTTTTTTTTTTTTTTGCACTGCCTGTTATTGAGGGCTCTCTGGAAGAAAAAAAATCCCATAGAAAACATATTTATAATCATGCAAGTAATTTTGGTTTATAAGGTTATAGGTTCAGAGACAGGAGAATCCACAATGACCATACCCAAGCTGGAAAGCCAGAAGATCCAGGAGCTGGTCAGCCCAAGAAAATGCAAGATAGAGTACAAGAGGGATTGAGGATGCAGTCCAAGGCCGAGGGCCTCAAAGCTCACAGGAGGGTGGCCAGTGTGAGTCTGCATTTCTAGGCTGAAGAAACTGGACACTGCTGCCCAAAGGCAAAGGAACGAAAGAATGCACCCACCTAAGAAGACTGGAGCTCTTCAAA
Organism: Fukomys damarensis; assembly: GCF_012274545.1. Taxonomy (NCBI): domain Eukaryota; kingdom Metazoa; phylum Chordata; class Mammalia; order Rodentia; family Bathyergidae; genus Fukomys; species Fukomys damarensis. The sequence goes on along the minus strand of NW_022900926.1, from coordinate 18,428,590 downwards.
AATGGTTGAACTTGTTTGTGTTTTTTTTTTTCCCAATTTATTTCTATTCCAGCCAGGCTCTCAGCCTGTGGGTTGAACCATCCACAACCAGATGGATCCTCCGACACCCAGATTGTTAGCCCGCATGGGGATCATCTATACAGACACTCCAAGCACTATGCTTCTCTATTCTGCAAGGCATTACTTAGTCATGATTAACACTCATGCTGCCTCAGTCTATTTAGTAAGAAAGAAGTGATACAGATTCCCTATAAAACAGAGGAGGACATAAAATCCATAAGTCGTCCTATGAATCCAGCATAACTTTTATGTTAAAATCTGATATGTTTTTTCTTTACATCAAGAAAATTAGAATTTCCTAATTAATGTTGATATGATATTCTTAAGAAAAATACCAGAGAATGGAATGCATTGTTCTGTAAGAAAGGTAGTAACTCACAAGCAAGTGAGCTTCTTCTAGGACTGAAGGTGGTTTCCATGTTTACACAGCACTTCATATAATTCACAGCATTAAGAGAATACAGAAAAAGGTGACTACTTCACTAATTTAGGAAACCAATTTGACAAAAGTCGACACATTGATTTAAAAAATTCAGAATCAATGAACCTCCTTAAATTGATATAAAATGATACTAATTTCATCAGCAGATAACATACTGCATGGTATGATAGGATGAGGAAAAAGCCAAGAACGTCTTTTTCTCTACCTAGTCAAGATTGAATTTAAAGTCCTAGTAGTGTCAGCAATAAGAAAAACAATGGAAGAACTAAAAATGGGAAAGTAAAAAGTAAAATTTTATTCCCAGGCAATTTGATGACTTTGGTAGAAAACCCAATTAAACCTTCATAACAACGGATAAGAGCTAAATGAAGCTGGTGAGTTCAAAGTATACAAGGACAAGTTTAAAGAATTTAGTCAACTTTCCTATACATGCACCAAAAATATAGAGTTAAGAAAATGATCACATTTCTAAGATAATAATATCAAATATTATAGGAAATGTAATTAGCTTTCTTACATTGCAAACTGAAACATTGCTGAATGAAAAGAAGACATACAAATATGGATAGAACAATGCCACAGGGTTGATGACCAGCACCGATAAGGAATCAACTATATGTATATTTATGAAATTAAAAACACAGTCATTAAAGTCCCTAAAACTTGTTATAGAAATTGAGCATGCTTGTAAAATTTATGTGAATATTCAATTACTTAAAAACAATCAGTTTTGGGAAAAAATATAATGGAAACTCATAGCATTTGACTTCACTCTGAAGCACTAATAATGAAGGCAGCACAGCACTGGTGTAAAGGTGCATATATTGGTTAGTGAAGAGGAACAGACCTCAGAAGAAGATTTATACATATAGTCAATCAATATTCTAAAAAGGAGAAAGGGAAGTTTACAGAAAAGGGAAATCTGTTTGAGAATATTTTGGGAAAAGCTGAAATACAAAATAGAAACACAAACCTTAACTTCTAATTCATGCTGTAAATAGACATTAATTCAATGTAAACTAGAGGTTTATATGCAAAAAGTAAACACTAAAGGTTTTATGCAAAAGCATAATAATGTTTTTCTGGTATGGAGTAAGGTAAAATTACAAACTGTATCAGAAATAAAATATTGTTAAAGTAAACATTTAAGAAATAAGTAAAAGAGAATGAATTATATATAAAACATGTAAGATACTTGTTTATATACTATATAAAGCATTGCAAGTCAATAATTAAAAGGCCAGAAAACTGGAAAAAATGGCAAAATGTGTATATTTTGTAAATAAAACCTGATAGAACGCTGTTCACTATCATTATTGATCAAGAATGTAAATGAGGGGCAGGAGATTTAGCTCAATGGTGCCTTGCTTGCCTTAAAGCACAATGTCTTGAGTTTGATCCCCAGTACCGGGGATGGAAAGGATTAGGGAGAGAATAAAAATGAATATTGCTATTGCTTATAATTTCATATAGTTGAAATGGCCAAAATGAAAGAATGAGAGAGCAAGAGAAACACTGAGAGAGGAAGAGACAGAGATATTAACACCAAACAGTGTCACTTATGTGGAGTATTTTGAATTTATATAAATTCTTCATGGAGATGTAAAATTGTGAAGTTATTTTTAAAAATATCATTTCTTATCCAGTTAAATGTACATCTATCGTTTTATTCAGTTGTGACAGCTAAGTTAGATTGTCATTTTGACTGGCTTGAGGGTTAGTACAGTGCCCTTCACGCTGTGTCTGGGCAGGTCAGGAAGGCTTGAGCCTGGGTACTGTATCTACCCCAGCACCTTCCTCTCAGAGCTATTCACTTACTCCATCTTGCAGCTGCCCTGAACTGAGCAGGTTTTCCCCCCACGCTCATATCCCATGGTGTTTCTGCATTGGAGCCGGCGGACTGTAGATGGACCTTTTGAAACTGTGAACTCAAAATAAATCAAATTTCCTTTGGGTTGTGGGTGCAGTTTTCCCCAGCAACGGGATATGACTAATGTAGGAAATTCATACCAAGAGTGGGGTAGTTGTCCTGAATTTACCTGATCATGTGGTTAGGAAGCATTCCTGCTTTGCAGGAGTAATTTGGAAATTTTTAGAGATGCTGTCTGAGGAACTCTTAGAAGGGAGAGAGTTTGATAGGCATTCTGGTTGAAGCTCAGAAGATCAGTATACGGATAGGGATATAAACAATGAAGGCCAGGTTCATAAGATTTCAGCTGAGAACAAAGGACTCTATTGAGAATTGGACTAGAGGCTACATGTATTACACTTGGGAAAAACAACAACAATAAAAACAACAAAAACTTGGAAACATTGTGTCCATGGCATATGACGTTATAGAAGGCTGAGTTCAAGGATCATAGACTAACTGAGCTAGTGGAGAACATTTCAGGGCACCCCAAGTTTTAGCCAGAGTGCAAAATTGTAAAGTTTTCATTTGATAAGAGAGTACCTGAGCCCTCCACTTGAAAAAAGCCACCTAGAGAATTGGTGCATCTGGATTTATATTATCATACACAGTCATCTGGGCACTAAAAAGCTACTATAGGCATCATTCAAAGAGGTCTGAAAGCTCAAGCTGGCAGCACACCTCAGTTCCATCCACATTTTGCCTCCTGTTCATACTTGTGGAATGTAGGCAGGGTGGGAGGCCAGAAACTTGGCCCTACGAGAGAAGTGTGTGAAGTTGTAGGAATGAACTGAGGGTGCACTGGAGATCCAAGGAGATCCTAGAAACTCAGAGACTCCAGGAGTATGACATGTGTGCTGAGGAAAACTTCAAGAAGCAAATGCAGACCACCCCTCTGGAACTCACATCTTTCTGGATGTGGAACATGGACCTACAGGATGTAATGATTGTCCTGCTGGGTTTCAGTCTTGCTTTGATCAGATTCCTTTCTATTTCTCTGTCCTTCCTTTCCTTGTTGAATTGTATAGTGCTTCACAGCACGAAAAGTGTGCATTGAATCTCGGCAGAGACATCAGACTTGGACTTCTGAGTACTGCTAGAACTGCCGAGACTTCGGGGAGGGAACTAGCACATTTCAATTTTTTTGAATGAGGTTGACAAGGAGTGCGGAATGTAACAATTAAACTGGATTGTTTCCTGGATTGCCTTGTAAGGCACCTAGTAAAGTACATTTCTTAGTGTGCCTGGCGGGGAGCATGGATGTGTAAACCTTGGGTGCTATAGCTTGTCCCTCTCCTCTTTCTGGCACTGTTCCACTGCTCTTCCCAGCCAGCAGGCATGGAGCAGCTGTGTTCTACCAGGATCTTCCGTCGTGATGTTTCTATGTTGGAGATTGAGGGTCATGGACCTGAAACCATGACCAAAAAGTAAATCTCTCCTCCTTTAAATGCTGGGTGCTAGGTATTTTGTCCTAGCAACAGTAAAGCTAACCAGTACCCGAGTAAGGTAGTTATTTACAATATGGCACCAGAACAAACAACAGCAAAAAAGCGATCTTCATTCAGAGAAAAGTGAATAAACAAATCATAATCTCTTTCTAGAAGCTAACCAGTACCCGAGTAAGGTAGTTATTTACAATATGGCACCAGAACAACAACAGCAAAAAAGCGATCTTCATTCAGAGAAAAGTGAATAAACAAATCATAATCTCTTTCTACTATACACTGATACTCAGAAATAGCTGAGAATAAACTAATACATGCAAAGGCAAAGGATGATTTGAGTTGTTGCTCAAATATCATTCACATAAAATTGGTATTCACTGAAATTTACTCATCTATTATGGTTCCTATCTACCCTTGAAAAAATGGGCAACTGTTCACAGCATTAAAGTATCAATTATGGTTTTGTGTTGTCACTTGATTTTAAAGAAAACCAAACATCCATAACTTTGTATCAGAAAGTATTACTGTCAGGTTAATTTTGCATTTACAAATGTGGCAGGGAATATGTATTTATACACTGTGAACAACAGGTGCAACTAATTATCTATGCTAAGCTATGCATTAAAAGGCATAAATATGTTTCATTGAAATGAGTTTTCTGATGAAAATACTCTCATTTTAATTTAAGAATGTAGACTGTTTCAGGTTTTCTTTTCTGAGATCAAGGTGTTATAACTCTTGAAAGAAATGTTCTGAAATGATTTCTGATTTATGGTGAAATAAATGGAGCTGTAACAGACATTTCCGGTGCTTTAAAAATTCTCTACATAACAACATGGCTCCATAAAGACAGAGCCTCATAAATTATTAGGATAATTTCATTCAGAGTTCAGGTCTATTGCACTGAGGCCAACAAACTGGTTATAATCCTTCAGAAAACAATAGCGATCTGACCTGTCTTATGAGTAGATGGGAAAGCGGGTCAGCAGTAATTTACTAATTCACTCAGCAGTAAGGATAATTACTGTTTTTAATGATAATGTACTACAGGCTGATCTAATTGGTTCATGCCTCATGTTTAAACTGTTCTAGCTTAATAAGTGCAGGAACATTATATTTACTTTGCTGGTTTTAACAGCACATGATACTGAAAATTGACCTTTAAGTGATCCCCTGTGCAGTTCTGTATTATTTGTTTTGGATTTGGGGAAGTCTTGAACATTTTTAGCTAAAATGTGTGCTTTTATATTGTCATAGGTTCTCATTTCCTCTCTGTTGTGTCCATTAGGCCACAGAGGATAGTTTTATAAAAGCATGTCTTAAAAAGCACACACCAGAAAATTAAAACTGGAGAATTCTTTAAATCATGTGAATCAGAGATAGAGGATCAGAGAAAGGACTTTATTTCTCTTTCTGCAGAAAAAAATGAATTCCACATTTTTTCCTCAATCTTGTCAAATTAATACTTTTGGCCTTAAAAAGTCAAGCTTGGGATATGTTTACTTTTAGTTAAAAATAGGTCATCTTTTGATTTTCATCATTGTACTAACTATACAAATAATTTCTCCCACCTACAATAGTTGTATGCTTTTACCTCAATCCTAGAGTGTTAGAGGGTTCTGAAAGCAATCAAGAGGTCCTCTCCCCAAACCCCAACCTCATTTCCAGAATGAAATATTCTTCCTTAGCTACTGGAGCATTAGCAGATAACACTTTGCATCTCAGCCACCTTCATGAAGGTTTGGCCTCAGCTGGAAGAACCACTGTAAGAACCTAGGGCCAGGGCAGCTCCCTAAAGTTGAATAAATCCTTTGCCTAATCATTATGCATGCTATTGAATATATACAACATTTCCCCAGTTCAGGCCAATACTGAAGGACCATCTTGACTGCAGGACTCCTTATATATTAGTCAGAGGTCATGTTGTTTTTTCTAATGATTAATGAGTGCTTCACAGTTTTCCTTTTCCTTTATTTCCAGGGACAGATTGATAAGGAGAACACTCCCAAATTAAATAACTATGCCCACATGTAAATATCTGAGGCTGCTGTTCTCCAATAGCATAACCCCATTTTTAAGCTACTGTATTTTTAGTCTTTCTTGGTTTCCAAAATGAGCATTCTTGTTCTGTTTCCTTTTGCTTTCACTTGGCTGCTTAATTTTTCATAAGCAATGCTTATTTCATGCTTATTATTCAACATTTACAGCAGTAGTTTGGGCAAAGATCAAAAACAAATTGGCTAACAAATTTTGAAACACATCAAAATTAATTTTCAGAGGTTTGCATTTGCATCTTTCCTTTCACTTACATCAGTCATACTGTCTAAACATAATTAGGAAAATATAAATTTTAATTTATAATCTCAAGGGAGTAAGGTATATAATTTATTTGTTTGCAGAATTATAGTTTAGACTTTTTATTCTAAAATGTTTTAACCAACCATTAAGAGTGGAATTGCTTCCGTGTATATTTGAAATGCAATAGAGACACTTTTTTGACATTACAGCATAGGAAAACAATTTGAATCTTATTTTTATCATAGCATATATTATCTAAAATCTTTCCAAAGATCATTCTAAATGTATCATTTCTCCAGTTTACACAAACCTTTAAAAGAGTAGAAGTTTTGGGAAATAGTGCAAAATTGTGAGAACAAAGCCAGCTTTGGATTTAAAATTTAACCATTAGGTAATAATTGCTAATGGCAACAATTCTGAGTTTGCATAGATTTTAGAGAAAATCAAGAGCATGTATTTCTTAATGGGTTTCTGTCCTTTCAGAATAAGTCATCGAAGTACAACAAATAATATATTCTATTTTCTTTTAACGTCTCTTTACTAGATAAAGTTGATGTTGCTTTAAATTGAAAGTACTCTAAACTTGACTAGAATGAACGGGGAGAGTAAGGAAATATAATGTCAAGTTTTAATGTATGCTGATATGAAAGGAGAGCACTTGGTTAAGTTTATAAGTCAATGAAGGGTTCATTTATTCCTTTTTGAGCGATTTGATTAATTCAATAAACACATTGATTACCAAGTGCTGACTTCAGAAAAAGAAAATGAATGAACATAATCTCTGTTCATGCTGAGTTCACATTCAAACTCAAAGTGAATAAATTAATTATGGAGAATAAAGAGGGTAAATATGACACTAAAATTTTGAGTTTTGAATATACAGCCATGATGTTTGTTCTCAGATTAATATTATTATTATGTGATTTATCTGCTAACTCCAATATGGAAAAATTATGTCAGTTTCCCTAGATTTGATGGAAGTTTCACTAGCTCCTAGAATAATTTTGATTAACAATTTCTCAGGTTTCAGCCGTCAACTTTACTGTAGAGGGAAACACTCTCCAATATTAAATTGCTTTAATTCATGTAGCAATGTCTCTACCTACTCCCAGAGAGAAGCCTGTGGCTGAAGTTCTATTCTACATTCCTTTGCCAAAAAGTCTGTGGATAGACATACCGTACAAGCCCAAAACAACCAATGTAAACATTGCTTCAATGACTAGGAAATTATTTTCTGAATTTCCTATTTAACGTCAGGGATTCAAGACTGATTATCTTCAGGCCACTTTGGCATACTAAGTAAAAGTATTCTGATAGTGAAGGCAAATTATGGTACGGAGGATACAGAAGAGCTAGATTTGTGGGAAAATAGCTCTAACACCATTACCAAAATCCCCATAACCATGCAAATGTGAAGATAGAATAATGCCTGGATTATTCTCCTGGTGTTTTTATGAACTATTTTAAATTGTGTTTCTTTTCTCTTAAAAGGTCAATAATATCACATCACAGAGGTTTCCTGAAAATTATGTGAAATAATTAATACAGAGTAAGTAACTGGAGTTATTTTTTTCATCTACACAATGTAAAAATTGTTTAAATTTTTCAGAATTGTGTTTGCAGTATGTACCTATGATAGACTTACACTCAAAGAACAGTAGTTATTATTTAAATCTGACTCAATTTTGTACAAACTGGTGATCTGGGTTTTAAATTTAAAGACTTAAAGGAGTAAAGATTGATGGTTAATTTTGGTTCCAACGTGAGAAGACTCATTCCATATTGGGCGGGCTTAAATACAGAAATGACGTGGAAGAAAGATCTGGGCTGAAGAAAGCTGCTGAGGTCACCGCAGTTTGGAAGCAGAGAGAAAAGGAAAGAGCCCAGGAGGAAGATACGCTGCATAATTCATTCACCTTTCCAAGGCCCTGCTTCTGAGAGCATGAGGCACTTGGGGAACATTCTTTTTTTTTTTTTTTGGTACGTGGGATCAAACGTGGGACCTTGGGCTTGCGAGGCAGGAGGCGGAACCACTGAGCTAAATCCCTGACATTCTTAATTTAAACCAAAATAACTAATTCACTGGTGTTATTTTTTTTTAGCAGGTAATAAAATGATAGCTAAATACATAGTAAGAATGAAAATATGAACATATTTTAAAAATGAAATAATAAATAATACATATATAAACATATAGATAACTATAGATATAATAAATGAATACCGAAGATATAAACTCATAATATATATTTTGATCTTCAAAAGTGAAAGAGATATTTTTTTCAGTGCTGAGAAGAAAGTGTGAAAACAACTATGAAAGTGTGAAAACAACTATTTGTTATTCATAAATGATAAATGTGCAAATACACTGTAAGTAATGGAAGAGATACTACTCTGGCTTGGCTCAAAAAAATGACCCCTAAAGGTTTATACACTTGGAAATAGAATTTTAGAAGTTGATTCATCATGAATTACTATTAATCAATGGATTCATCCATTGAAGACTTCATAGGTAAATGTGCTCTTAGGATAGAGGACCTAGTTTGAAGAATTAGTTAATTGGAGAAGTTACTTGGAAAAATACACGTTTTGCCCCTTTTCCTCTTTCTCCGACTTCCTGCTCTCTCTGGTTCCTGGATGTGCTGAGGTAAGCAGCTCTCTCCCACTATATGGTTTCTGCCTTGGAGTTAGCTAACCACGGATTTATCCCTCCGAAACGGTGAGCCAAAATAAACCTGTTTTTAAAAGCTGCATATGTCAGGTAACTGACTCCAGGGATAAAAGGCTGACTAATGCAGGTATGAAATACACTGGGCACGTTCAAAAATATATTGTAAACATTATAGCATTTGTAATATGTAGACATCCATTTCAATTAAAATAGCTTACTCAATAACTCACAAAAATTACGATTGTATACTTTTCCACATCTATATAGAAAACTTCTCCACATCGAGATACCATATCAAAAGAGAGCCACAATTAACCTTTTCAACAATGGCCTAAAGAGATATCATCACACTACATGAAGCACTAAACGTTGAAAAAATAAGTTCAAAAAAAATATCAGGGAATTCTTTCGTAGGTCAAACATTGAGATCATTCATGATGCCTGATTCATTATCAAGTCTCAATAAGCAAATGAGTTGATAAAATAAGAAAAGTAACAAATTGGTCATTTAATTATATGACGTTAAACAATGCATTGTGTAGATAATTAATATCACACCACTAATAAGATTTCTCTAGAAAGCTATATTGAAAGTTTAACTGAAAAATAATTAAATAATATTTGTAGTGTCCATTCATGCTTAATGAATGAATGTTTCTTCTAGTTAAAACAGTATATGCACAATCATTGTAGATTTTTTAAAATTTCATGAATGTAATTGAGGAGCAAAGTTTTTATTTAATCTTTCCATACTTTGCTTTTGTATGCCCAATAAGCACACGACATTGCACCTTCACTGGTAACAAGAATATCTATCATGTTGTACTGGTCACTCTCCCATCATGGGGAGAGAAGGCCCAACACCTGCATCTTACAGGAGGAGGGGTTTATTTTGGTTCATGTTATTAGGGGGTTCCACCCATGGCTGGCAGTCTCTAAACCAAAAACCCTGTGCCAAAATGACTTAGTAAAGGACAACAGCTCATATTACAATGGCCAAGTAGCAGATACGGAAGAGAGAAGCCGGGGACGAGAGTACACCCTTATTGGTCAGAGCCCTAGAGACCCATTTCCAACAGGGTCCTATTTTCTAGCAGCAGATTCCCTTACTGAACTCATCAGTGAGTGAATCCACTGCTGACTATGGAGTCCCAGATTCCAAATACCTTACTGAGACTTTGGAGGACATTTTGACTCTGAATCGTAGCATATGTTTTAAATGTTTCCAGTATCAATTTTGTTGTTAAAATGAGGAATTATGCATCCTTCATAAAATGCATTTGTCTTCTCATAAAGCATCTAAATCAAGGATATTGCTAAATCATTATAACACTCAATTTGAGTGAAAAAATGATAAAATTGCAACAAAAACAACAAAAAGAAATTCATATGTGGCCAAAACTAAAACAGAAATAGAAAAATGTATATATCTTACTCTTCTATGGTTAACACTAAGTTGCAAAAACACAACTATACCTGTAGAAATTTACAAAGCTACTATGGGAGTACTGCTACTTTTTAGTGGGTGCAAGAGCATCCGCAGTTTGAGTCTGACGTGAGACTGCCGGTTCCTAAAATCTGCACTGTCACCATATTTAACAGCACTTGTGATCAAGTATCTAGGAACGGCACTGCGAAACTGAGAAGCCAGGAGTAGCACTGTACTCCAGTAGGAATGCACATTGCTACCAAAGTAGATGAACAGTTGGAAACTATATCTTTTCTGTCTTCAAATACTTTCTTCTTTCTGGCTATGCTTCCAAAATGATAACACTAAAGACCAATTCGCTTGATTTCAAAGCTTTCTATCTCCAGAACCCCCAGAATAAGCCATATTCAACCATTTAGCACAATTTCAGAAAATATTTGTGTGTCTTTGTTGACATGACAGATGGTTGCCAGGGAGCTGGATGATAATTTATAGAACCAAGAGGAGAAAAATAAAGTTCATATGAAGAAAATGAGACCTGACTAGGAAAGTATGGTGAGAATAAGAGGAAATCAAGGATTATCTTCAGTCTATTGGAAAGATGTAGGAAGGACAATCCAAAAAAATAGTAAAAGTTGGAAGAAGTAAACAGGATGATATTGTATTAATCCTATCCTCTCAAATATTTCAGTCTTAAACTCTTTGAATTCACACTTCTTTTTAGTTATTTTTAAAAAATGGTTGAAATTCTTATTCTAGGAATTGTAAGAAACATAGTATTAATCTAGTAATCCAAATGTCTTCAAAATTATTTTTATTTTAACAATTGTTTCACATCATTTAATTATCACCAAATTTTCTGGACAATGCATAAGTAGTTTATAATGTTTTTTTTTTTAATTTTCCTACTCACTTCACTGTTCTATTTGTCCCATTGCATGGTAGGAAACTCTTTCCTTTATTCCCCAAGGAATGGTGACAATAGTTCTAAAGTTTTAAATAAATTTTAGATAGCTGGCAAATTTCCTTAGTCCACAAACCCCCAGAGGTGTGTGCAAAGTAGAAAATCATAAAATCATCTATGAGACATCACTTCAGGGGCTGAGAAGAAATATGTGATTTTTAAAAAAAATTTTAGATCCTTAAGTGCAAAGTCTATATCATGATCCCCACAGATCCTTAGTTTAGCGGCTTAAACATAATGGCCTGTGTTGTTAATGAATGAATAGACATTATTGGTTTAAAATTCAATGAATTCTATATTTTTGCCTTGACTTACTCTGTTGTCATCTTTCTCCTCGGTACTCAGCTCTCTTTAAATGTAAATCTCTCCTCTATTTTCTATAAGTCCTTGTGCCCCAGCCTCCATTCACCAATCCTTCATTCCTTCTACATTTTCATGTTTTTATGTAGTATTAACTCACTTGTACTTATGGTGACTGTCATTAGAAGATTAATTTTCAAATGTTTGTTGACATAGAAATATACTTTGTGTTTATTTATAAATCACTTTTTTTTCTTTTTTTTTTTGCTGGCAGAATATTCTAGCTCTGGAGCTGTTATTCTGTAGCACTATAATGGCACGATTCTACTGCATTCTATTTTTCTTCCTTCCGTTGAAAAATTAGTTGTGAAGTGCCAAGTCAGCTCATAATCTCAATAGTATATTTTTGTACATTTTATGAGCATTTATTACCAGAATTCTATTACTGATGATTGAATTCTCTTCCAGAAATATCAATAAAATTCTATATCTTCATCTTTCTGCTGCCACTGTCACTTTCTATGATGGCTACAAAATTTTCATCACTAAAACGACACCGCTAGTATTTCCCCTGAATGTCAGTCTCCTGTGATACTATGAAGTTGCTGGACATTCCTAGTGCATTTTTCTGTTGGTGTATGTCAACACCCAAAGCTAGGTCTTTATAAAGAAAATACATTGTGCCCGCATAAGCTTGGCTCTCACGAGGTCCACATGGCACAGGGTATAAGAATGGCAAGGCAGGAACTCATGAGAGGAAGAGATTGCTTCCAATATAAAAAGCCCACAGGGAAAGGACAGGTCCGTCTCACTTGTTTTTAGCAACTGTCTCATGAGAACTAATTCAGAGTTCCCACAAAAAGTGCATGAATCCCTTCAGAAGGCAATATTCCAGTGACCTAAGGACCTCACACTAGGCCTTACCTCATCTCCGCCACTCTGTGAACCAAACTCCCAGCCCCTCATCTCGGCCACGCTGAGAACCAAGCCTGCAAGACAACCCATAGGCTACAAACAAACTATAGCCAAACCTTAGCAGTTCTTCTTTTGCCTCTGATCCTTACCAAGGGTACCATCATTCCTATTGTTCTATAAACTTTCTTCAGACTCTTCAAGCCATTTCCCTTACCTTTTTCCAACAGCTCTGTTTTGTTTCCCTCATTTTTTTCATGATTATAAATCAGATACAGACGTTCCTCCTTTAATGACTTACCTGTGTAACCACTATTCGTACTTGGGACCGAGGTGTGCTGTTTGAATTTGCAATCTGCCACATGGTCTTATGACTTTATGACCTACATAAAGCCACAATGACTTTTTTTGGTACAGCACCCCCTGTTTATTCAGCACTGTAATTTTTGCTAATTATACTGTACAATACTGTACAGTAGTTTTATGCTGTGTTACACGTTACAGTACTGCATGTAAGAGCTATGTAAGTAAAAGCAAAGTCACCAAGTTAGTTTCCTTTGACCATTTCTTTGTTCTGAATATTGTAAGGTACATAGCGTATACAATTCCTCATTTAGCGACCAATTCATTCAAGGACGCATTTGCCTGAACAAAACTCGGTTCTTAAATGACGAATCTCTGTACAAGTTCCTCTGAATCTTTTGCAGTAATCAAGTTCATAAGACAAAGGTTTACATAGTTTGCAAAACTGACTTTCCAATTGCTTAATATATTACCTATGATTTCTTCTCCCTAAAACATTCCAGACTAAGATAAGCACATGATTTTTCTTCCATGAACTCTGGTAATTGATTCAGGATCACTTTAATATAAAACTGCTAATTGAAGTTTCTTATTCTCCAATGGTAGGTTTGGAAAACCTAAGAGTTTTCAATAGTAAGGAATTGCTGCTGGTCGCTATAACGGAGTGCATAAACATAAGCTGTTCTTTATGCCACACCTGGACACATTTGTTTTAAATAATAAACTGATAATGATACATAATTAATTAACTCCCATATTTGTTGAGGTTGCCTTAATCATTTTCTGATTGTATTTTTTCTGTTGCGAGATGCAATTCTTATTACCCTAGTATATTTAGTCTCCTACTCTGCCTATTCTTGGCCATAACAGCGTCTCAGCATTTCCTCATTTTGGAGGTGCTTGGAATACTTCGATAGTCCTGGCTTCATGTTTTGTATTTTACTTCTCAGTAAAAGTGAAGTAAGCCTGGGATTAGCTTTTTGTTTTTCTTATCATTACAACACGGTTATTGTTTTGGTGGAGAGCTATTTCATGTTTCATTTCTAAACTTGCTTATGTAATGGATCCTTGTTCTTAGATGCAATTCATGTTGTACTCTATTTTCTTGACTGTATTAATAAAATATACTTTCAAGTCCATGGATGATGTTGTTACCATGTAGAGAGTTTACTTTCTGCTTCAATGTAGTTTGAAGGTATATAATATTTATTCAAACAGACCCTGAGGTGCTGACCTCGATGCTTGAGTGCACCGTTTAGGAAGCACAGGCTACCCAGGTGCATTCTGCCCTGAGCTGCAGCCCGTAAAAGATTACCAGTGACATCTTAACATGTTTTCAGTGGTTTTTGGTTTGTGTTGTTAGTTTTGAGGAATCTCCCTAGGGTCTTTGCAAGGAGCTACCTGTCTGGCTCAATATATATGTATATTTACATATACCAAATATATCTAGAAAATATAGATTATATATTTTCTATTACATATTTTTTTCCAGGCCAGAGTCAAACTTGCAATCCCCCTCCCTTTGTCACCAAGAGTGCTGGGATGACAAGTGTGCACCATAACCTTGGCTTAGCATGTTTTTATAAGTATCGCCTCCTTCCCAAATCCTGACCTCCAGATTTTTCTATTTACCATTAGGGGACTGGAAATGTTTTCCTTTCCCTCCAGAAACTCTCTGTTGTCCTACCTTTTGTGGTTCAAGTACTCATCCCTTCATTATTTGCTGCCTGTTGCAAATAAACTACTCATTATTTCCTGTGGGGTACCTGGGAGCTGCTGTATAGATTTGCTATATTCTCACCATATCCTAGACCTTTCCCATTCCCGGCTGTTTTGGCATTCATAAATTACATGTCTCTCTCTAGCCTCGTCACATTGCCAAAAACAGTGTTCATTTCTTTCCTGTTAGCACAGGCTGTCAGCCTTGGCCTTTGGTTAGTATTTCTGCCAAACAATGGCAAATTCCTGTTGAATAGAGTCAGCTGCAGAATTCTCTCTTACATGATCTTGGCCCCTAACATCTTGTTTACTTCAGCAGTTTTCTAGTACTTCAAAAAAAATGTGCTTTGGCATGTAATTTCTTCTCTTCTGGTTGTTATTACAAAAATGTTGATCTAGTGCAAGATATTTCAGAGGTACAAGGATCTAACCTTAACTTCATTTTACACAGTAAAACATATTGTTTATCCTTTTCCTTCTTGTAATAAATGTGAATTTGGTGAGGGCTTGTAAACAGATACTTTCAGTTTAAGTTTAAAAACCAGTAGTAAAAAAAGCATAAAATCTAAAACTCAACATTCCTGAAATATAGTACAACGAAATAATAAAAATTATTTGAAAAAATAAGAAGAGACTGAGGCATTATAGAAAATTCATTATTAGAATTATTTCTTAAAGAAATAGAATTCAAAATAAAATTTCATTTGTTTGGGAAAAAAAGGTTATTTTATGACACTAAATATATTCTTAAACATTGCTCTGAAAGTCCTAGAAAATGAGGAAAAAATATTTTTAAATGTCTTTAAAGTTAGATAAAAGTTTAAACTGTTAATATTGATATTGCAAACCAGGTGTGATGGCGGAGGCTGAGGTAGGAGGATCACTGCAAGTTCGAGACCAGCCTGGGCTACGTAGTGAGTTCCAGGTCAATCTCAACTACACAGTGAGACCCTGTCTCAAAAAACAAAAACATATATATATATATATATATATATATATGATAC